>NC_086156.1:108532027-108799659 GCF_035149785.1 Candoia aspera | reverse complement strand
TTTTCCCCAATATACAAGAAAGGGCGACTGAGAAGGTGATGCTAAAAGCAGTTTGTCGCATGAGACATTTCACTTGGTCAGGTTGGCCAATGAAGAGCAAAGTGCAAAGGAAGGAGAGGAGGAGAGCAAGGAGAAGGGTATAAGTGAGGTTCCTGTTGTTGGCTTTAATGATGGGGGTGTCCCGCTGTTTCAGGAAGATCCCCAGCACCACAGCTGAGATGACAGAAAAGGAGACTGCAATCATTACTAAGGAAATGCCCAAAGGCTCTTGGAAAGACAAGTAAATTATACTCTTTTGAAGGCAACTATCCTGATCCTTGTTTGGGAATTCACCTTCTGGACATGGGAAACAGTCATCTAAATCTAGAAAAACAAAACCTGTTCATAGAAACACTATTGATTTTAAGCATCAGGTTCAAGAGAAGTATTGTGATTTATATAATATATAAACATACAAATTATTCTAAATATTTTTTTTCAAAAAAATGGAAAATTCATGGTACTGTCATTTCCAAATGTGCACATTATTGTAAAACCAGATTATTATTATTATTTTTTAATACATATATGCCGGTTCTCCAATTGCTTGTGACAGTATTTGTAGCTAAGGTATGGATGTTGACGATTTCTTCCCGTTAATATCCATGATAGCTTTCTTTTACATACTGATGACTTGATAATGTGTTCAGTGCTTGTTTTGGAAGTACTTCAAATGTGAGTTGGTTTTCATTCTGCATTTTGCTTTTGTTTGTGTGCATTGTTATCATGATTGTAAAACATATGCTGAAAGTTGCAGTCATAAATCTTAATCACACTTTGGAGATATCATCTCCTTCTAAAAAAACAATTATTTTTTGAAAAAAATATAATTTATAATGTTCTACACAGCCTAATTCCAAAAAGCCCTGAGTTATATAGCTACCTCCAAAATTGAATGGGATGCTTCTACTCTCTATTCTCTACCACATAAAGGGATACGGAGTTGAGTAGACTAAAAACCAGTAGAAACCAGTGGCAAAACATTCCTCGAAAATTGCAAATAAAACTGGTATGCTATGGTATGGTATATTAACGTTCAGACATTATGTATACTATAATTCTAGAGTATAGATAGAATTATCAGGGGTCTATCTTCTTTCCAAGTTACTAAGTATATCAACAAAGGGTCCTTCTTTGCAAAATAGTTTCTTTTTCTTTCAGGAAAAAAAGAAAAAGAAAAATCCAAATCTGATAAGACTACTGATCCATCAGAAATTTACACTGTATAGACTGAGGTAAAGGTAAAGGTTTCCCTGGACATTAACTCCAGTCATGTCCGACTCTAGGGGGTGGTGCTTATCTCCGTTTCAAAGCGAAAGAGCCGGCATTTGTCCATAGACACTTCCATGGTCATGTGGCCGGCATGACAGTCATGGAATGCCGTTACCTGCCCATTGAAGAGGTACCTATTAATCTACTCACATTTGCATGTTTTTGAACTGCTAGGTTGGCAGGAGCTGGGACTAGCAATGGGAGCTCACCCTGTCATGCGGATTTGAACCGCCAACCTTCCAATCGGCAAGCTCAGCAGCTCAGTGGTTTAACCTGCAGTGCAACCGCGTCCCACACTGTATAGAATGAACTTACTGGTTTTATACTCAAAAATCTCCAAGACTGAATTACAAAAAAAATATTTCAGGTTTGTCTTACCTGAACTATTCAACCTGATGCAAAGCTCACAATCTGCAATCTCCATAATATTTACTGAATAATCAATATACTCTATATTTTCCTTTGCTTACCTATTTTGTCAGTGATCTTCCCTTCTGGACACAGTGCACAGTCATAGCAGCAAGATAATTCCCCTTCAACTTTCATCTTGTTATAGCCTAAATGACATGGGTCATTGCACATGGAAAGAGGCAATGTCTGTTGATGGATAATATTAGAGTTCTCTCTTAGTACAAACATCTAAAGATATTGAAGGAATTAAACCAATTCCTTTTTTTTTTTTTCTTTCTTTTCAAGGATATGTTCTAAAGCTAAATTAATTTACAAAGTGAAAGATGAGACACACCTGGTTGAAGAAGTGGGGCCAAATGATATTCTTCTCAGAAATGGTGAGAAGCTTGTCTGGGGGAGCCATGGGATCTATCTTTCCAACTTGGACTCTCAGAAAGGACTTGTTTGGGAATGTGACCCAATTGAGAATATCAAATCCAGTTAGTAAGTCCCCATTGGGGCCAAAAGAGATCTCTTCCCCTGCAGTGTTGTTAAAGGAGACTTGCTGCAGAAAATGGTGGAGCTGAATGAAGAAAGAAACAGGAAGTATTACTTGAAGGATGCTGATTTCTCCCTTTCTTATTATTTTGACTATTTTAATTCAGGCATGTATGTGGCTGCCCAACTCAAAGCATGTGATTCATTCTGCCTTTCAGTTTTGCCTACTGTCAATGAAAAATTATCTCTCAAATTTGGACTTCCGGGGAAGTAATTGCGAACTGAAGATGGCCCTGAAAAGCAGAGCCGATGGCTGTGGTGGAGTAGACTGGCACTTCAATAATTCATCTCTGGACTAACCCCTGATAAGTTGTCAAAGATGTATATTGGAGTATCAAAAGTATGTTGGATATGTTCTCAAGGAAAATGAAAGCTGCATCACAAAATACAGAAAGGGAGAAATCCAAGAGATCTCTTTGCTCTGAAAACATAAAACTCCAGGAATTGTGAACCGAGTTTCCTTGTATAAAATGTAGACAAAATTAAAATAAAATCAAGGTGGCCATGAATAAAAATACTGCTGTGTTAAAAAATAAAGATTTTACATTGAACGTTGCCAAAGGTCATGCATGTACAGATCAATTTGATTTCATAAATTTAAATACTTCAAAATATTCATTTGTTATGTATTTTTGACCTTCCACACATTTCACAAGAATCACTTCTCAGGTTTTGTCCAGGGCTTTGATATAGATTTTTAAAGGCATTAGAAAAGGATAGTAAGATTTGTTGTGGTTGTTATTATTATTTTATTTTATCCGGCCAAGTATATGTGATTTCTGACAACATTCAAAATTATATGTAAAGAATACTGTACGTGATCTCTGAGACATTTTAAGACTGAGAATGCTTCAGCTATTTTAAGGAAGCAATCTTTCTCTCTGATATGTCCTCTGGTACTGAGCACATGTCATGATGAGCTTCCTGAATTTTGCATTAGCCAACGTTACCTGCCATGGTGACTGAAGGAAGAGCTTCCATCTGTTCTCATCAATTATTTGACCCTCTTTGAGTTTGGAGGAGCGCATTGCCCTCAGAGCATGTGCCACAGCATAGACTGCATTGTAGATGCTGTAGCTGTGGCCAGTCATGCTCATTTCAAAGACAGAATTAGGAAGAGTCTCCAGCTTCTCTTCTCCAGTGCAGATCCTTTCAGCATTTCCATCTGTAATATTGCTGGAGAATGAGCATTCAAAAGCATCTTTCCAGAAATCCCTAATAAAGCCATCTTCCTTTTCTAAGTTTGGGTTTCTCTTCTGCATAAATTGCTGGAATCCTGTCAGCTCCTTTGAGTGAATTGCAAAGGAAAGAGCACCATGGAGAAAACCAATGGGTAACTGTCTTTGCATCAGAATGGAGGTGAATTCCATCTGGGCAGTCATGATCCAAACTTTAGCTTTTCTTTGCTTTGGAATATCCTCAGAATCTAAACCATAGATCATTACTCTCAAAGTTATTACAGTTGAAATATCACAATTCAAGATCACTGCAATGACTGTGCTCCCCATGATCACTTTATATAATTTATCTGCCTTCTCCACCATTTCAGCAGCTTTATTACCATACATCATTTTCGGGATACATTCTACAAAGTCAAAGCAGATGCCTCTCTCAGAAAACATGGAAAGCCTATTTTGAATGAATCTGTCTTTATCTTCTTCATCAAAGCAAACTATCCCAGCCCAGGTCCATCCAAAATACAACAGTAAGTGTAATATGCCATTAAATTGGTGCATCTCATCCGGGAACATCGAATTGCAGATAACTGCTTTTGCTTCATTGTTTATCACTGGAGCTGATCCATATGACAGCTTGGTGGGGGAAGAAAGAAACACACATAAATAGATTTCTCCTAAGAAGTGGAATAAAAACCTTTCCAATATTTTTGTGTTGATTGACACACATTTTGAATTTCTGAATGTTCCCCAAGATCTTGTAGAAACCAATTTTGCCAACATTTTACAAGATATAATATACTTTTGTGTTGATGGTTGAACATTAAAGTACAGCAGTAGTCATATTTCCTTTCATAGATGCAAAATTGGTTATATTCATGCCTCAAAATTTCATGCTTTTAGGAAACTCCTAAGATAATTTATTAGGAGGACCTGAACAATATTGGTGACAGAATTAATTTTAAAAAAGCAGAAAAAGACCAAGTACTGAAGACTCAATGAAAGAAATAGGTCTCCTTTCCATGCTAAGGCAAATAAAAACTATTTCCTTTCTTATATCAGGAAAATATTTCATAAACACAGAAGAAAATGAAATATCAAATGTGTTAGAAACTTGTATCATTACTATTGCTTGGTTCTGTCTGAAGTAACATCTGAATAGATAAGTATCATCTGGTAGCTTGAGCCAGAACTATGTCTCACCTGGGGAATTTTGTAGTTGTACAGTATGGTTGCCATGTTGAGACAGGTCTTTATACGGGGTCCTCCAATGACAGCTACTGCACTGTTCTGGATATCACACTTGTAGTTAGGGACAAATCTATCTCTGGTAGATAGAAATTCCATTGCTAAAAGATAGGTGGACCTCTCCTCAAAATCGTCAGTAGCCATATGGAAGCCAAGGGTAACATTTTGCAAGACCTGGGAATATTCACTGATCTCCTTTACAGCAAATGCCAGAGCCAAAGTGTGTTGGTAATTATGAGTGAGGAACCTTCAGTAGGATTATAATCTATGTCAATATATTTCTGTTATAGAATTCTGCTAAAGAAATGATGCTAAATATTTCTCTGGATACCTGGAAGTTTGTCCTTATAAAGCAATAGCCCAGCACTGTGTGGGAGTGGAAACCGTGACTGAGAGGGGTTACCTACTTTTGAGTTAAGAGAGCATTTGTAGCCTGGTCCCTTCTGTCTTTAGGATTCTTATTCTGGGAAATTTCTAAATGCACTGAGATTGCTCTCTTGGCATTGCTTTGGGATGCAATAATATTCCAGCTAAGAGTGGATGGAAGGGGGTAAGTTGCGTGTGACTTCAATTTTATGGGCAGAATATTAGGCTCCTCTCTTTATTTTGGTACGGTTTCTAAGTCAGTTTCAATATACCATCATTGACTTGTAAGACTGTAGTCTGAAATAATTTCTCAAGAGTAGTTGAGGTTTTCTTCATTTCCTGGGTGAGATCAAAAAAAGCTCAGGATGAGTCAGAACATCCAGAGTCTCTTTTGATGGTATTTACATAGCCTAGATTGGTCATGCTGTTCCCCTCATGAATGAGATGGTGGGAGTGGAAGGCAGAGATCTTGAACTTTCCATAACATTGTGTGGATAACCAATACATCTGAGCACAAAAAGTGAAATAAACTAAATATTTTTGGACAATAGCCTGTGGGAGTGGCGTGATTAAAATGTGATACTTACAGGTACTGATCAAGCACTTCATGAGAAGGAAGGCTTTGAAAAGTGATCTCATTTGAAAGAAAGAAGAGTTGAAAAATAATGGCAGCAATGATGAGGTCTCCAGACTGATAATACTTGTGAACAATTGGAAGAGGACCACTGGCATTGCAGTTAAGAGCTGGAGAAATGCACATCAGTGTAGGAAGAAAAAATAACACTAGTGTTCCAAATATGATCATCTCAATATAAACAAGGGCTATTTAGAGATGAAACAGTAGATCTCATATTTCTGAGGAGCATGTTCTGAATTGACCAGTCACTTTTTAGTATAATATGAAGTGAAGACAATTAAGCCTCCAAGATCAGACATGAACATATGTCTGGATCTATGTGGCAGAGATTAATGTAATCTAGGATCATAGTTTTTTCAGTGGCTACTGGGATTCCCTTGAGACATGGAGGAGAAGGAACTTTGGCTATATTTAATTATTGGGGACATAAAGTGTTACTTAAGGTAGTAATTTATTTGCAAAATATCAAAAGAAAACATGTTTATCATATCTCAATGGACACCACTGGAGTGCTGTGACCACTAAGGCATGGAGTAAAAATTGTGGAGGTTACAATATGCACAAAAGAAGAAAACTTTTCAATATTTCTGTTATGAATATGCTTCAGGTTTTGGCAGTTACATATCTAACTGCACTTTAAAAACATTCATAATTCAAAGCACAAATGTAGTCAACAAAAATAGAATGGAAATCACGCTGTTGAGGTTATTTCTTCTACCCCCTTCCCTGATCACAAAACATTCTGAAATCAGCCTGTCTAAAAAGAAATAAAATCTCTTCCAATATTCTCCACAACCATTTTTTTTTTAAATGTAGAGGGAAATCCCCAGGATTCCTTGCCCAAATCTGAAAATCTGACAGCCAATGTTTGTAGTGGGTAAGGTGCTAGGCTAGAAACTGGGAAACCATAATTCCAGTTCTCCATTATGCATGAAAGCCTAAGTGATATGTTGTTGTGGGAACTGAGGAGAGAAGTTGGAAGATGGTGTTGTAGAATTGCTTCTCAGTTTCCCTCATGTAATTCACCTCATTCATGATGACAAGTGCCCCGTCTTTGTCAGCTTGTTTATTTATGATGGCACTCTTATTTGTGAGCCTAGGTCGACATCTTGTTCTACCCTGCTGAGTTTGTGGCAACAAACGGGTGTTTTCCTGTTTTTTGTTTGTTTGTTTGTTTTTAATTGATGATTGTGACTTTAGCTTTATGGTGAAAGCAGTCATTGTAGAAATAGAATTCACTGTTGCATTGATTTGGGGGTATCCGTGTACTCTCTGTATGCGTGAGAGAGAGAGATCTGTAGTGATATATATTGGCCTGGAAGATATTTGGGTTGGCATTTTTAATTTTTTAATTTTTTTTGGTCTGTGTTTTGTGTCCTGTCTTCACAGTACTTGAAGTGCCCCCCCCCCAAAAAAAAAAAGTTTCAAACCACCTGTATACTTTGTGTGGGTGTAGTAGGGCCATAAAAAATGTCCACCAATCCAAGATTTCACTAAGGTTGAATAGAAGAAATTGTGAATAATTGATGTGGCAATACCAGGGGATAATAGAAGACAAAGAATTGGAGACGATCACAAAGTATCATGATCTGAAAATTGAAGTTGAAAGAGTATGGCATAAACCAGCTGTGGTGGTCCCAGGGGTTATCGGCACACTGGGTGCCATACCAAAAAACTTGGGCAGCACTAGGAAAATCTTCACATTGACAAAATTTCCATCTGCCAATTACTAAAGGCCACATTGCATGGATCCACACATATGCTAAGATGATACCTCGGTTCCTGGGAAAAAAATTGATACGAATGGAGGCCAACAGCAGCTAAAGAACTGGCAGATGTGATTTAATGTTCTTGTATACATAATAATAATAATAATAATAATAATAATAATAATAATCAGTAGAATTAATATTAAAATATAAGGGAGGCTGTTTTGTTTCATTTTTTTTTTAATTCATGATTGTGACTTTTTTTTCCTTCTTAAATATATTGTTTTGTTGTATTAAAGATGCAAATACTACATTATATTACATGGTTACAGTGGTATTAATACAGTATTAAATGGAAATAGTTAACCCTATGATGATTAAGATAACTTAAACCTTTACAGATAAGAAAAAAAGTTCATGTCAAAAACCCTAATATAATAAAAGTTTCTATTTTGAGCTGAATACTTAATACTGAGGTTCCCACCCTATTGTTATTTATTGTTGCTTATAAATGGTAGAAAGAAAATAAAGAAAAAAAGAGGAAAAAGAAAGGAAAAAGAAAAATAAAAAAAATAAAAGAAGCTGCTTGTAAAAGTAGATCAGTATTTGGTTTCTAATTTCTCCTTTGTTTGTTTACTTACTCATTAATTTATCTATCAAAAGTTTATAGCCCCCCACCTCACACAGCGACCCTAGGAAACTTACATAACAAAACAATCCATATATATTAAAGAAAAAATTAAAATGCAACCAAATTAAATTAAAAAAAGATAATAACAAACTGGTGAAAAAGGATAAAAGAGAGAACATTCCAATTACCTATCAGATCATATCACATCACATCACATCACATCACATCATATCATATATCATCTAGCAGGATCCACTCTGTCATGCGATCCCCAGGCCAGTTGACAAAACTATGTTTTAAGGGCCTTCCAGATGATCAAAAGTGTTGGGGCCAGCCTCACTCGCCTTTCACAGGGCAGGGTCCAGGGCAGAAAAGGCTTTCCTCCAAGGTTGCACCCAACAAAATTCCCTGGTCAACAGGACAAGTAACTTGGCTCTCCTGCCAGACCTGATGCATTTTATCATGCAATAAACATCAACAATATTATGAATAATATTATATATTTAAATACTGCCCAACTCCCAGCAACTTGGGGCAGTTTACAAATTGTGACCTGTCATTCTTTATTCAATCTGCCTCCATGTCATGAGTGCCGTTGAGCTGAAGACATCAGCACAACGGCACACATGACAATAACGAGGAAGCAGAGGAAGGGACTTAAGATAATCATAACACGCACAACAACAGACACAGACCCCGGCCGGATGATTCAGCCATCAGGACACAAAAGAGGAAGAAGGAAAGACAAAGACAAGGCGGATCACGAGGCACACCCAAGCTGTTAGCAAAAGCGCAACGGAGATCGCCCAGCTGACAGCAATCACCGGCTGAAAGAGGAAACTGATTATGGGCGATCCCGGGGCACCAGCTGGGGCCCCGCAACCCTTCACCTACTGGCACGAAAGCATGCAGAACAAGGGTGGGATGACGCAACCCAAGGTGAGGGGGCGCTGACCGGCGTGGGGTATTTAAACCCCGCACCGGCGCGCTCCCTTCACTCTCAGCTTTTTTCGCGCAACTCTACGTTTGAATAAACCTGAACCTGCTTTTCCCTGAATCAGTGTCTGTGTTTTACTCAGCGGTAGGCAGCGCATGACATAAAGCTGAGAGTCACAAACTCAGCCTCGCCGAGCCCCACCGGACAACAATGAGCTGCGGGAGGAATAGACGGCGAGAAGAACAAGAGCGATGAGGCCGACGCGTCGCGGCCAAGGCGGGCGAACCGCACAGCAAGAAGCGGAGGAGGACCGATTGAGGCCAGAGGCACCGCGGACCCCAGGAGCCACGGACACCCTCCCGGCCCACCCCGAGCCTCAGCTCCAACCCCAGAGAGAGACGGAGGCAGAGGCGACCCGGCCACGGGAGGGAGCAACATACCTCCCGAGACCAGCGGAGACCCCCCCGCCCCACATCGCACCCCAGCCACGGGTGTGGAGCGGCAGCCCAACTGCGGCAAGCACGGTGGAGGACAGAGAGGCAACCCAGCCGATGCACTCCTAAACGGAGGAAGCTGACCAGCGGACGGGAACGCCTGAACCCCACCGGCGGCTCAACCCTGCGGAAACACCGATAGACCCGACCCCAGCTGCAGCGCGGATTTCGGACGGGGAAACACAAGCCAGACTTGCGGCCATGGAGGCCCAGCTAAAGGACCTCAGGACCATGCTACAATCGCTGATGTCCCCTGCACTGCCCAACGCCGTTCCCGTGCAGGTACACACCCCGATCCACACCCCGAGCGGGTCGTCGCACTCCCATGGGCCAAATGCTAATCAACAAGCAGCCCAGGCGGACGAAGCCATGGGTTGGGAAGCGAGAAGAGGGGACTCACAGAACTCCCGTGCCCCAAAGGACTTCCCCATTTTCTTCGACAGGAACCCCGCGAAACTGTCATTCTTCCTCACGAATGCCAGGGAGTTCATGGGGCGGCACAGACACTCCTTTAACTCAGAAGCGGACAAGATCGCAGCCGTGGCGATCAAACTACAAGACCGGGCGGCGGACTGATACGTCCAAATGTACGAGTCCAACTCCCCCGCCCTCTCTGACTTCCATGCCTTCATCACTGAGATGAAGCACTACTTTGAGGACCCGCTAGCCAAAGAGAGGGCTAAAAGCACACTCCAAAGCCTCAAACAGGGCGCACGCACTGTCCCGGACTACGCCCTCGAGTTCAAAGCCCTCGCAGGGAAGATCAACGACTGGTCCGAGACCACCCTGCTAGAAATGTTCAAAAGGGGCCTCAACCGCAAGGTACTCCAATGGGCTCTCTACCGGGAAGACCCGGAGACTCTGCAAGGTTGGATCCACCTCGCGGGGAGAGCGGAACACACGCACCGCACCTTCCTAATGGCGACGACGGAAGTCAAAACCAACACCAGCCCAAAGGTACCCGCGCCACACTTGGGGCCGGCCGGTCCCACATATCAAAGAAAGAAATTTACTCGCGGGCCCTGCGGGAGGTGCGGAAAAATGGGGCACAAAACGGCAGATTACTTCTCCAACCGAACCCTAGCTAGCGCTCCCAAACCCGCACTGAAACCTAGCCTCAAACCAATGAACCCGCCGCCGCCCCCCCACCGCTGAATGACCGGAGCCACAGCGACACCGGACGAAGGCTGGGACGCTTACTTGGGGGGAGAGGACGCCGAAGACCCAGACCAGCCAGCGGGAAATGCTCCCCGCCTGCCCTAAAATGCGCCACGAGGCAGGTGGTGGGACACAGGCGCGGATCACTTCGACAGAGCGGCGAAAGCTCCGTAATAATGGCGGCAATCAATGGGCAATGGAGCCACCACGGCCGCAGCACTAGTGGACTCGGGGTGCTCGAAAAACCTGATCCACCCGGACATAGTCGCCAAACTCGACCTACGCTGCCTCCCTCTCCCCACGCCTCTGGCATTTCACCAGCTGGACGGCTCAACAGCGGGAGGAAAACCGGCCACGATGCAGACCGAGCCGGTCACCCTACAAATGGGCACCCACACCGAACGAACATCGTTCGTGGTAACCCACATAGGGCGGCCCATCGTAGTCTTGGGAATACCATGGCTCGCGACAAACAACCCATGCATCAACTGGAAGACCTGCACCTTCCAATTCGATGATGGCGCGTACCGGGCGCCAGTTCCAGCAGGCAGGACCAACCCCACTGTGGGACGGGGAGAGGCGGCAACCCAGGACAACATAGCTACCCCAGAAGACCTACCTGAGCAATACGCTGACTTCTCAGAGGTCTTCGGAGAGGCGGAAGCTGATCAACTACCCCCCCACTGCAAGACGGACTGTAGGATTGACCTGCTGCCCGATGTCCCCTTAATCTAGGCCAAAGATTTACTCGATGACCCCGAAGGAGATGACAACCCTCTGGGAGTTCATCGAGAAAAACCTAGAGAGGGGCTTCATAGAGCCGGCATGCTCACCGGTTGGAGCGCCCATCTTATTCCGGGAGAAAAAAGACGGCACCCTACGGCTCTGCACCGACTACTGGGGCCTCAACGCAGCTTCCCTATCCAATAAATACCCCTTACCCCTCGTGAAAGACATGCTCGCCCACCTGTCCACGGGCAGAGTATTCTCAAAGCTGGACCTTCGCGAGGCGTACTACCGAATCCGAATCAGGGAGGGGGACGAATGGAAAACTGCGTTCAACTGCCCCCTAGGCGCCTTTCAGTACAAAGTGCTGCCATTCGGACTAGCAGGGGCCCCGGGGGTGTTCATGCAGCTCATCAATGAGGTTCTGCATGAACACCTGTTCAAAGGGGTCCTGGTCTACATAGACGACGTCCTTATCTACTCCAAAACGCACGAGGAACACGTGACCCTAGTCAGACAAGTCCTCGATAAGCTAAAAAGGGCGAAACTCTATGCCAAACCCTCAAAGTGCGAATTCCATAAAGCACGCCTAGACTACCTGGGGTACCGAATCTCCGGAGAAGGCATAGAGATGGACCCCGCAAAAGTCGAGGCGGTGGTGAATTGGGAACGCCCCCGTAACAGGCGCCAACTCCAGAGCTTCCTCGGCTTCGCGAATTTTTACAGGTCATTCGCACGGGGGTTCGTGGAGATAGCCCTCCCCCTAACAGACCTCCTCAAAACTAAAGGGGTGGGGGATACACGACGCGCCAAGAACCCGGGGACGGTACTAAATTGGACTCCTGCGTGCCAAACCGCATTCAACAGGCTGAAAGCGCTGTTCACCACGGAGCCAATCCTTGTGCACCCGGACCCAGAACGGCCGTTCGTGGTCCAAGCCGATGCCTCAGACTTCTCCCTGGGGGCCATCCTACTCCAAAAGGACCCCACAGGAGTCCTGAAACCATGCGCCTACCTGTCGAGGAAATTCTCCGAGACAGAAAGGCGTTGGCACGTCTGGGAGAAGGAAGCCTTCACAGTAAAATCGGCGTTGGAAACATGGAGTCACCTACTGGAAGGAGCCACCCAACCATTTGAGGTCTGGACAGACCACCGGAACCTCGAGGCCCTCCGAACGCCCAGACGCCTCAGCCCAAAACAGGTCAGATGGGCCCAATTATTCAGCCGCTTCAACTTTCAGCTGAAGTTCATGCCGGGTAAAAAGAACTTCCTGGCTGACGCCCTCTCCCGACTGCCCCAAGACGAGGAGCCCGCCCCAGACATGATCGGGATGGTCCTATCCGCTTCCCAGCTGGGGATGGCTGTGACCACCCGGAGCGGCGCTCGGAGGCAGCCCAACCCCATGGCGCAACCGACGGTGGGGCAACCAGTGACCAGACGGCGCCAACCGCAACTGCCAGGGGGGATATGCGCGGACCTCACCGCCGCCCTCAAAACCGACCCTTGGCTGCTAGCAAACCCCGACAAGGTGACGATGGCACAGGACCTGGCATGGGGGGAAGGCAGAATATATGTCCCGGACTCACAACGCCAGGCGATCTTGCGCAGATCCCATGACGCCAAGCAAGCGGGACACTTCGGGTTCCTAAAGACCCTGCACCTAACACGACGTCAATTCTGGTGGCCCGCGCTGAGATGGGACGTGAAAGCCTATGTAGCGTCCTGCCCGACATGCGCCAGGGCCAAACGGGCACCAGGTAAGCCCCCGGGACTTTTACAAATGGTGGCGGAGCCCTCCCGCCCATGGGAGGAAATCTCCATGGATTTCATAGTAGATCTCCTACCCAGCCAGAAGAAAACGGCCATTTGGGCGGTGAAAGACTACTTTTTGATACAGGCCCACTTCATCCCCTGCTCATAGGTCCCGTCCACCCAACAACTAGCCAAACTCTTCCTTATACACGTGTACAGGCTACACGGATGTCCCGCATGCATGGTGACCGACAGGGGCACACAATTCACCTCGAAATTCTGGCGGGCCTTCCTAAAGCTGACGGGGACCCAACAAGCCCTATCCACGGCCTGGCACCCCCAGACGGACGGAGCCACAGAGGTCCTCAATGCCACCCTGGAACAATTCATATGCTCATACACCAACTACCACCAAGACGACTGGGTCGAACTGCTCCTATTCGCAGAAGTCGCATACAATAACGCCGTCCACACGAGCACGGGGAAAACCCCGTTCGAAGTAGTCTCTGGGCGCGACTTCCTACCCATACCGGAGCTACCGCAACCCCCGGGACCCCAAGTGGACGCTAGTGACTGGGGACGGAAGATAGCGGAATCGTGGCCAATAATCACGGCAGCACTGAAGGAAGCACAGGCGGCCTACAAAGAGCAGGCCGACAAGCACCGGCGCCAGCAACCGACGGTCCAGGCAGGGGATATGGTCTACCTATCCACCAAATTCCTGAAGTCACCGCAACCCTCGAAAAAACTGGGGCCTAAGTATATCGGACCGCTTCGAGTGACACAGGTAGTGAACCTGGTGGCAATACGCCTGGACCTGCTGCACAATCTACGGCAGACCACCCGGTCTTTCACACCAGCCTCCTGAAACCTGCAACCACCTCGCGATGGCACCGAAGCACGGCACAGCCCTCCCCAGTGATGATCGACGGCCAACAACACTTTGAAGTAGGAGACATACTCGACTCTCGCCGTCAACGGGGAACACTACACTACCTAGTAAGGTGGAAACACTTCCCCCACCCAGAATGGGTGGCGGCGCAACACGTTAAGGCGCCAGACCTGACCCGTGCTTTCCACAGGACGTACCCCGACAAGCCGAAGGGTCGCCAAGCCGAACCGGCCCCTGAACACACTTTCCCCCGTGGGCCGCCCCCCCCCACCCACCGCACCCCCAGGGGAAAGGGCCCCCCAAGCCCACGACTTGAGTAGACCTCCTCCCCCCCGGGACTCACCCTCCCCCCGCCCCGAGCCCACGAGAGAGCGACGATTGGTCACCAGTGCATGCCTGGGGACAACGCCCAGGATGCACACATACAATGGCATTCGCACAACGCATAAAGATAAGGTTCCTACCTGGAGCTGAAAAGCACCCGACCAGCCACGCCTCTTCCCTCGACGAACTGAGCCAAACAAGCAGGGTGTGGCCGGGGCATGCGCACGCCCAGGGTGTGGTCGGGGCATGCGCACCTGGGACACACCCTAAAGATGGACACGAGGTAGAAGGCGGAACTGAGGGAGGGGCGAAAACACTCCGGCGGGAAATTAAAAAAAAAAAAAATTGACAGCTCTCCGGGAGAAAACTGGAAGGGCGGGGGAGGGGCACTATTCGGACAGGGGGCAGTATGTCATGAGTGCCGTTGAGCTGAAGACATCAGCACAATGGCACACATGACAATAACGAGGAAGCAGAGGAAGGGACTTAAGATAATCATAACACGCACAACAACAGACACAGACCCCGGCCGGATTATTCAGCCATCAGGACACAAAAGAGGAAGAAGGAAAGACAAAGACAAGGCGGATCACGAGGCACACCCAAGCTGTTAGCAAAAGTGCAACGGAGATCGCCCAGCTGACAGCAATCACCGGCTGAAAGAGGAAACCGATTATGGGCGATCCCGGGGCACCAGCTGGGGCCCCGCAACCCTTCACCTACCGGCACGAAAGCATGCAGGACAAGGGGGGGATGACGCAACCCAAGGTGAGGGGGCGCTGACCGGCGCGGGGTATTTAAACCCCGCACCGGCGCGCTCCCTTCACTCTCAGCTTTTTTCGCGCAACTCTACATTTGAATAAACCTGAACCTGCTTTTCCCTGAATCAGCGTCTGTGTTTTACTCAGCGGTAGGCAGCGCATGACACTCCATGTCTTATCTAAGTAGGAGTCTGTATATGCACCCTGACAGATGATACTGGTTTTGTATAAGCCTTTCAAATTCTGTTGTTTTTCTTAGTGCGCTCCCTCATTCTTGAGATAGAATTTTATCTTTCCAGCAATTTGTAGATACATCAGCCGTGGTATATTCTGGCCTTCAATGAATCATTCTTGCTTTGTCTTTAATCTGTTCATTGAGTCTGAGTGAAGCAAATCTGCATATGTAATTTACATGGTTCTTGGAAAGCATTTGAAGGCGAGACCAAGGGTGAAATTGTTGGTCTTGTTGCTCTCCTTATGGAATTCCACGTTTTTATCAAACTTTCTTTGGTAATACTTCCTTTTCCATTTTTATCCTCCTTAGTGTACCATAAATGACCATGATGTCCATTAGCTATGCTGGCTCCTTTCAGTATTGACATTCTAATAGTTGGGAATTTAATACACTCTGTCATTCATACAGGGAACTTGCTAACTAAAAATTTTAATTTAACTCTTGGTCTTTTCTCACTCCATATAAATTTGCTGACCATTTCATACCATTCTTTTAAGGACTTCTCTGTGATTATAATTGGTGCCATTTGGAACAAGAAAGCTATCTTGGGAAATGCATACATTTCATTAATTGCAATTGATCCTAACCAAGACGGCTTTACCTTTCGCCGCCTTTTAAAAAAAATATTTATTGTTCAAATTTCTATCACCTCCCATCTTCCCCCAAACAGGGGGACTCTCAGTACTTTTGAGATCACTTTGGATTTCTTGCTATAATTTAGCATAGGTATTTTGATATGATTCTTGATTATTAGCTGTCATATGCTGATCAAGATATTTCACTGTATGGGCTACCTGACAGCCAGATTATTCCTGCATGAGATTAACTTCTAGCAATAAATATCTTGTAATTATTATTTTTTTTCCTTTTTTGGACATTGATATTGTATCTGGAGAATTCTCCAAAGGTGACAGTTAATACTACAACATCTACATAACATTTAAGATTGTATTCTCCACAGATTTGAAGTCCTGATAATTATTTATCACCTTGGACCTTTTCTGACAATAATTCTAGAAGAATGTTGAATAATAAGGGAGAGAATGGACATCCTTGCCTTCTGCCTTTACAAAAGAGCTCCATTAGGTACAATCTTATCTTTTTTGCCATTGGTATATACTTTCGACCAAAAACTGGATCTTTTCTCCAGAGTTCATTGTATATAGTACTGCCAGCAGGAATTGCCACTGCAAATTATCCAAGGGCTTTTCCACATCCAGAAAAATTAGTGCAGCATTCTTCTTTTTTCATTTTGACCTGATCTATTATATTGATTAAGGGATGCAGTGGCACTGCGGGTTAAACCGCTGAGCTGCTGAGCTTGCCGATCGGAAGGTTGGCGGTTTGAATCCGCGTGATGGGGTGAGCTCCCGTTGCTAATCCCAGCTCCTGCCAACCTAGCAGTTCAAACACATGCAAATGTGAGTAGATTAATAGGTATCACTTCAGCGGGCAGGTAACGGTGTTCCATTCAGTCATGCCGGCCACATGACCACAGAGGAAGTCTCTTCAGACAACGCTGGCTCTTCGGCTTTGAAATGGAGATGAGCACCGCTCCCTGGAGTCGGACACGACTGGACTTAATGTCAAGGAAACCTTTACCTTTACTATTATATTGATTATAATACTACTATTGTCCTTAGTGTTTGTCTTTAGGATGTAACCTGTTTCAACGAAAAGTATTATGTCTGAGGACCATTTCTTGAGTCAATCAGTTAATATAGTTGTGAAAATTTTATAATCTGCATACAGCAGAGAAATTGGTCTCTATGATTGTGGCTCTTCCAGGTCATTCCCAAGTGTTATGTATGTTTCTCATACTGTCATTCACATATTTTGTCACTGAAATGTACTTTTCTTTCATTATTTTCTCTTTCATGGTTTCTCTGTTAATTCAATTAAAAAAAACTCTCATATATGTTTTAAATGTTTCCCAAATGGCTGTAAGGGAGATTCCTGATTGGAATTAATGAGAATTCCGATTGCTTTCTTTCTAGGGCTGAGAGAGAGTGACTGGCCCAAGGTCACCCCACTGGCTTCCTACCTAAGGCAGGACTAGAACGCAAAATCTCCCAGTTTCTAGCCTAATGCCTTAACCAGTTCACCAAATTGGCTACTGAAATTATTTGATGAATCTATATTTCTATTCCTACATCTACTGAATCTCTCTATCCATATAGATAGCCTGGGACCTAGAGACATAGCTAAATGATGATGGATGATGGATGACGGATGACAGATGACAGATGACGGTTGATAGACAGACAGATAGGCAGGTGATAAGTGATGGATGAATGTTTAGATATATAGCTGCACTTTACGGAGAGTGTAAGTATATCTTCTCACTGACTTCAGCAATACATAGAGCCAGTTTGGTCTAGTGGTTAAGGCTCCAGGCTAGAAAGCAGGGAACAGTGAGTTCTACTCCCATCGTAGGAAGAGAACCCCTTTGACTGCAATCTCTTTCAAAGTACGGGAAGTTTTCTCCTCCATAAACAGTCTTTCCCTTCCTAATAATAAGGATGATAGATGATAGATAATAGTAAAAGAAATGATAGACAGACAGACAGACAGATAGATCGATAGAATAATAGATAGATGGATAGTGTAGATAGATAGATAGATAGATAGATAGATAGATAGATAGATAGATAGATAGATAGATAGATAGATAGATAATAGACAGAGAGATGTTAGATAGAGCTGCTGTTTAAGATTAACATAAGTGCAACTTAACACATTGACTCATATCACGAATTCAGCATTATATAGAAACAGTTTGGTCTAGTGGTTAAGGCTCTGGGCTAGAAAGCAGGGAACAGTGAGTTCTACTCCCATCTTAGGAACGAAAGCAGGCTGGGTGACCTTGGGGCAGTCACTCTCTCAGACCAACTCTTCTCACAGGGTTGCTGTTGTGGGGAAAATATGAGGAGGATTGAGTACTTGGTATGTTCCTTGCCTTGAAATATTTATAAAATCGATAAATTATTATGATTATAATTATTATTTATAAAAATAATTATTAATTTATACTTTATATTATAATTTATACGAAATAATTATTTTTTATAAAAATAATAAAGGCGGGATCAAAAAAAAAATCATAAAAATTCATTCTTTCAAAACATCCTTGACCTCAAAGCAATAATTTTATCGAGACATTCTCAGAGCAGAATGTGTATTAAGCATTTATTTTAAACAGCGTTTGAATCAAGAGTGTTTGATTATTGATTATAGATATGTATCTGCCCAAAACGGCAGCATCTTTGGAAAAAAAAGTCCCATTTGTTTTTTCTTTTTTTGTGGAGAAGGTGCTCCCCCCATTTTTCTGCTTCATGTCTACGTTTTTAAGAGTTCCCAACACTACAGAGTCCTGCAGAGATATGATAAACATGTTTCCTTTTGACATACTGCAAAGTAAGTATTATTCTACGTAAGCTATTATCTCCCAAGTAATTATCAAATTAAGTATCGTCATTGTCCTTTTTTTCTGTCTCAAGGGAATCCCAGTAAACACAAGAAAACCATGACCCCAGGTTAAAACATTGCATTATATTAATACCAGCTCAAAAATACAGAATTACATGTAGTGAGAATAAGAAGGCTGCCTGTTTAACCTGTGATACTTCATTGCTTCCCTTGAGATAATACTCATGAGAGGCTGGTTGATTATGACCCAGCTCCTCAGTTGAACAGTAGCATTTGAACCACATTTTGATGTCGACAATGACCATATTTTACACTGAGTTGGTTCTATTTCGAGCACTGACGTTACTCTTCTTTCCTACGGTGATGCGTGTTTCTCCTGTCCACAACTGCAACCTCAGTGGTCCCATTCCAATTTTTCACAAGTATTATCAGTCTGGAGACTTAATCATTGCTGCCATTATTTATCAGGGCTTCTTTCTTTCCAATGAGATCACTTTTCAAAGTGCTCCCTCTTCTGATGTGCTTGATCAGTACCTGTAAGTATCCTCATCCTCATCCCCATCACCACCTAAATGCTGTCCTTCCTTCCTTCCTTCCTTCCTTCCTTCCTTCCTTCCTTCCTTCCTTCCTTCCTTCCTTCCTTCCTTCCTTCCTTCCTTCCTTCCTTCCTTTCTTCCTCTTTTGCTGCTCAACTGCGAAATAATTACACTATTACTGATTGCAAAGGCTGTTAGCCATGTCTAAATTCTAGAGCCCAGAGAAATTTAGCCTCCCCCAATACTGAAATCTCAAACAAGGAACTATTCTTGTTTTTAATCATAACAATATCTGGGTTCTTTTTCCTCAAAAATGTTCACAGTCCTCTGCTTCATGAGGGCAAAAATGTGACTACTCTCAGATTTGGGGCTGTCCTGAAAATAGACTACATGTATCCTAGTATTTTCTTCCCTTTCATCTCACCAGGGAATAACAAATTCTATGGTGGGACAATGGAACTGAATGAACATTTTTACAGAATGCAAAGCCCAAATGTCAAGTTAATTGTAGAATGTTATCTCCATAAGATTGAAGTCATATAAATCATCCCCCTTCCTTTCACTCTGAATTGGAATTTCATTGCAAATATCCAAATTAATCATGAAAGGGACATTCTAATGTGAATTTGATATTTTTTGCAGAAAAAGGATCTTAAAGAGAGAAGAAACCAGGCTCGAAATGTGGACTTAGCTCAATGTTAGTTAATCCCAGCTAGGTCAGGGCTTCCCAATCCATACAGTGTAGGCTATTATTTGCTAAATGTTCCAGTTGTCCATAGCAAACAATAAGTGGTACATTTTCTCTGTCTATGAATCTATCTAAAAATAAAAATGTAGCAACTGTCTGATTCTGAAGCAGAAATATATTGACATAGTTTATAACTCTCACTGAAGGTACCTCACTCATAATTACCAAAATGTTTTGGCTCTGGCATTTGCTGTAAAGGAGATCAATGATCATTCTGAGATTTTTCCCAATGTTACCCTTGGTTTCCACGTTGCTACTGACAATCTTGAGGAAAGTTCCACTTTTCTTTTAGCAATGGAATTTCTCTTTGCCAAAGACAGCTTTGTCCCCAACTATAAATGTAATGACCAGGCCACCACAGTGGCTGTCATTGGAGGACCCCGTTCTAAGACCTGTCTCCACATGGCAACTGTTCTGTACAACTACAAATGTCCCCAGGTGAGATACAAATATGGAGAGAGATGGGAAGTTAACTTGCTATTTATTAACTTCAAGTGCTGGGTCTTCATGATACCTCTTATTAGAAATGTGCCAAAAACATTAAATGTTTGAGGGAAGAAGATGCAAATGCATGAGAAGGAAATCAGCAAAACTGCTCTTTTTTTCCCCACCTGAGTTAGGAGACCTATAATTTTGTAGCTTTAAGGAAGATTCTTTCTGTATCCCACTCAAGCCCAGAGACTGGATTAAGTAAACACATGTGACTTGCAGATAAATCACTTTTTACCTCTGTTCACCTTTCTTCCCCCATTTAGATCACATATGGGTCAGCCCCATTGATGACTAATGAAACAGCAGGAGTGTTTGTCAAATGGATGTTCCCTGATGAGTCCCACCAGCTTAAAGGAATATTACACTTACTGTTGCATTTTGGATGGACCTGGGTTGGGTTCCTTTCTTGGCATGAGGAAGATAGGGAGAGGTTCCTTCAAAAGAGACTTCCAATGTTTTTAGAGAGAGGAATCTGCTTTGACTTTATAGAGTGTATCCCCCAAATGATGTATGGTAATGAAGCTGCTGAAATGGTGGAGGAGGCAGATAAATTATACAAAGTGATCATGGGAAGTACAGTCATTGCAGTGATCTTGAATGCTGAAATTACAGGCCTGGTGCCTTTGAGACTAATGATCTATGGTTTAGATACTGATGATATTCCAAAGGACAGAAAAGCCAAAGTCTGGATCATGACAGCCCAGATGGAATTCACCTCCATTCAGATTCAAAGAGAGTTGCCCATTGATTTTCTCCATGGTGCTCTTTCCTTTGCAATTCACTCAAAGGAGCTGACAGGATTCAAACAATTTATGAAGAAGAGAACCCCAAACATAGAAAAAGAAGATGGCTTTATTAGGGATTTCTGGAAAGATGCTTTTGAATGCTCATTCTCCAGTGATGCTACAGATGGGAATGCAGAACGGATCTGCACTGGAGAAGAGAAGCTGGAGACTCTTCCTAATTCTGTGTATGAGATCACCATGAGAGGACAGAGTTACAGCATCTACAATGCAGTCTATGCTGTGGCACATGCTCTCAGGGCCATGCACTCCTCCAAACTCAAAGAAGGTGGAATAAATAATGGAAGGAGTTGGAAGCTATTAGTTCAATCCCCATGGAAGGTAATGTTCACAAATACAAAATGCAGGAAGGTCATCAGGTTGAGTAAACCATACTGGATTGCTCAATAGTCAGAGGAAAGTGATCTGTTGGATTTCTCTCTTTCTCAATTTTGTGATGGAATTCTTATCCGAAATTTTTTCAACTGCAATATCTTAGTTAGGTGTTATGGTAGAAAATACATGTGGTAGAAATATAATTATCTTCCAAGTTGAAAGAGTGTGTACAGATACAAAATTTAACAGGTTACTTTCTTTAAGGATAGGTCAAATTGAATGTAACAAGGTGAGTTTTGTCCTATCCCTTCAAGGAATTCTGATAACTGTCCTGTTTTTGTTTTTGTTTTTCTCCAATTAGCTCCACTATTTTCTGCAGCAAATCTCTTTTAACAACAGTGTTGGGGAAGAGATTTATTTTAGCCCCAAAGGGGAATTAATAACTGGATTTGATATTTTCAATTGGGTCACATTCCCAAACAAGTCCTTTCTGAGAGTCCAACTTGGAAAGATCAACCCCATGGATCCCCCAGACAAGTTCCTCACCATTTCTACCAAGGATGCTGTTTGGCCCCTCATATTTAACCAGGTCTGTCTCATTTTTCACTTTTATGAAATCATTTAGCCACTGATCCATGTCAAGAAATGATTAAACAACAACAACACACTGGATTAAGATATTTAGCAACCTCAGAGTATTTTTTTTTCCTTATGGATGTGATACGAACACAAACTCCTAATGTTTAAATAGGTGACTTAAAGTTTAAATACTTAAACATTTCTTTAGTTCCAATGTAAAATTGTCCCAGTTTGTAGGATGTGTTTCTAACCACATTAATAAAAGAATGACACTCTAGATTTGTATACAGCTTAACAAACCATTTATTGAAAAAAATAAAATATTTTAAAAATGGGATAAACATGGTTCATGGTTCCATTGCCTTAAAATTATTATTATTATTATTATTATTATTATTATTATTATTATTATTATTATTATTTTAAATTGCTTTCCAGAAATAGATGAAATGCCCGGAAGAAACTCCGTTTTTGAAATATAATACAAATATATTTAATATATATCAAAATGTATTGAAATATATAACTCAAAAACAAAGAATTTCTGCTGGAGTTTATCTGTCTGTCTGTCTATCTATTTATCTATCTATCATCTTAGCTAATTGAAGTGCATCACCATTCCTAATACTATAGCACATTATCTATAACATTTATTAAAGGGGAGGAAAGGTTTTTTTTCTAAAAATATAAAATATACACCAATAGAAATACTTTCTTCTGAACTGTTTCTGCATTTCCAAGAACACTAAAGTTAGTTTAGAAGAGGTATTATACCCCGGTTCAGTCTGATAAATTCAGAGAATCATATCCCCAAAATTCTTCAGTCTGTTGACAAAATTGAACTACTTCTAATCTTTGGTGGATGTGCCCCAAAGTAAGCATCTTTTGGAAACAGGTGAGTAAGGCAATGATCAGTGTTATTTGCAAAACATTAAAGAGAAGAGAAAGAATCATTTGTTTTTAAACTGCTCCAAGCTGCAAAAATACAACCCCCACCCAAAAAAAAAACAAAAAAAACCTTAGTTACTCTGATATAAACAGCCAGATTCAAAGTAGCTCAATTTTGAAAACAAGATTTTTTTTAATGAAAAATTCAAAAACGTTTAAATAAAATATGGCCTTTGGTAACAACAGAAAAGTCAAACAACTCTTGAAAGAGGTACAGTAAAAGTAGGACCCCTACCATGTAATGGAACCTCAAGGAAAGTGAAGGACTCCAGAGTTGAGAGCTCCCCACACCAGCTTCTGGTGCTGGTTTCCTCAGAACAGATCTTTAGAATGCTGTTTGGCACAACCACACCATTAATGTAATAGGTGTAAGATAAGGAGCAGTCAAGGAATTCAGTAGTGAATGTAAAACAGAAACAAACCTGTAAAAAACGACACAAAGGTTTGAATTAGGGTCCCTCCTGGTGTGGGAGATGGGCAGTGATAAAAATATAACAGACAAAAAAACAAACAAATGAATAAATAAATGCAGAGTTTGGGTATGTATAACTGATGAAAAGAAGAAGCCCAAAACATAAATTCTTCCTTTGAAAGTATTCTGATTTTATTTATTTACAGACATTTCCTCTTTCCATCTGTAACAAGAAATGTCCTTTAGGCCATAGCAGGATAAAAGTAGAAGGGAAATTATCTTGCTGCTATGACTGTAGACTGTGTCCAGAAGGGAAGATAGGTGACCAGATGGGTAAGCAAAGGAAAATATTGAATATATCAGTGATTTAATAAATATAAATTGGGGCTGAATTTTTTATCACTATTATGTTGACTAAAAAATCTTGAGCTTTACCTTAGGTTGTATAGTTTATAAAGGAAAAAAATGAACTATTTATTCATAATTCAGTGATATATTTGATGCTACAATCAATCAGTTCACTTTAAATAGGAGGATCAGTAGATTGCACCTCCTTATGTTTGGGTCTACGGGAAACCATATTTTGTTCATAGAGTTTCAAAGATACTTCTTTTGTAACTTCATTTTTGGAAGTAAAGTTCCAGGCCACAATTAGAAGGGGGCAACCGGGGCATGTGCCCCAGGTGCCACACTGATGGGGTGCCAAAATGAGCACTGGGGGGGTGCCAAAATGAGTGCTGGGGGGTGCCAAAATGGGCACAGAATCCATGTTTGCCCTGGGTGACACAGACCCTAGTTGGGGCCCTGGTAAAGGTAACTTTGCAATGGTAAAGTTTTTCCACTGGCTTCTACTTGTTGTTACAGCCTATTCCTGCCCAATGTACTGATTGATTGATTGACTGATTGATTTACTTATGGAATATCTATGGCTTCCTATCTGGTATAATGATACTGTGTGGCTCATCACAAGCCAAAAAACAAAACAAAAATAAAGCACGCTTCCCTCCAGGAGCTGGACCAATTAGCCTCCTGATTCAACACACATTCTATCCCAAATGTTGGGAAGAGCCTGGGCTTCTCAGACTTCTACAAAGATTAAAGGGCAGGTATCCCTCCAAACCCATATAGGAGAGTAATGCAAAGGGGTGAGGCAGATAGAGAGAAGGTGCACCTCCCAGGTCCCATCAGAGGACAAGAGTTATTGGAGGAGATCTGGAGTGTGCTGACCTATTGGGATAGGCAGAGACCCTTGGAGAGAGGTGATCTCAACAATAACATGGCCTGGTGGCATCTAGAGCATTCAAGATGAACCTTGAATTGCACCTGGAGAGCAACTGGGAACTAGTGCTGCTCATGCAACCAGAACTGTACATGCCTCTGCATTGTGGAACAGCTACTGTTTCCAAATGGTCTTCAAGGGCAGCCTCATGTAGGGGGCATTCCAGTTATTTAGTCCGCAGCTCGCTAAAGCTAGAGATAATAGGAAAAAATTAGGGCATATTGAAATTGAACTGATGATGCCTCAAAACAATAGTGTTTCTATGAACTGTTTTCTTTTTGTCCCTTTTTCTGCTAGATTTAGATGATTGTTTCCCATGTCCAGAAGACCAATATCCAAACAAGGATCGGGATAGTTGCCTTCAAAAAAGCATAACGTTCTTGACTTATCAAGAGCCATTGGGGATTTCTTTGGTAGCTATTGCACTTTCCTTTGCCTTCATCTCAGCTGTTGTGCTGGGGATCTTCCTTAAATATGAAGACACTCCCATTGTAAAAGCCAACAACAGGAACCTCACTTTTACCCTTCTCATTGCCCTCCTGCTCTCCTTCCTTTGCACTTTGCTCTTCATTGGCCAACCTGGCCAAGTGAAATGTCTCATGCGACAAACTGCTTTTGGCATCATCTTCTCTGTAGCTCTTTCTTGTATATTGGGGAAAACAACCATTGTGGTTCTGGCTTTCATGGCCACCAAGCCAGGTTCCCAAATGAGGAAATGGGTGGGGAAAAGGCTGGCCAACACTATTGTGCTTTCTTGCTCCCTGGCACAATTCACCATTTGTATAGTGTGGCTGGCATTTTGTCCCCCATTCCCAGATTCTGACATGCACTCCATGGCTGAAGGAATTGTCCTGCAATGTAATGAAGGTTCAACCACTCTGTTTTATACTGTCCTTGGCTTTATGGGGTTCTTGACTGCTGTCAGCTTCATGGTGGCTTTCCTTGCTAGGAATTTACCTGACAGTTTCAACGAAGCCAAGTTTATCACCTTCAGCATGTTGGTCTTTTGTAGTGTCTGGGTATCATTTGTTCCCACCTACCTGAGCACGAAGGGGAAATACATGGTGGCGGTGGAGATCTTCTCCATTTTGGCTTCAGCAGCTGGATTACTGGGCTGCACCTTTTCTCCCAAATTGTATATCATTATTCTGAGACCTGATTTGAACAAAAAGGAGCAACTAATAAAGAAATGAAACAGATTTTTACACCACACCTCTTGACTGAAGCCAAGTGGTAACTTTAATCATGGTGGTTTCTTGCAATTTGGGGTTCTGCATTCTTCCCTCATATCGGTACCTCAAGGTGACATAGAAGGTGGTAGCTGTGACAATCTTTTCCAAGCTCACTTCAGAACCTAGAAAACCGCTCCTCATCTTTTCTTTCAAATGTTAGATAATTATTTTGAGCCACCATCAGAACTGAAGGGAATAGCTCATCAAGAAGACAGTGCTGCATGAAAATCCTTTTTTTAATGTTATAATGTGCAGCAGTCTCAAAATATAAGGCTTTAATGTCCTGCAGGCCATGAAATAAAATAGAATGGAAATGAGCTTATTTCTTCTATCCCCTTCCTTTCAAGGGTTTTCTCATTTTTTTTTTCCCTAATTGATGATTGTTTCTTTAGATTTATGGTGAAAGATTTATTGTAGACATCCAATTCACAGTTGCCCTGATTTGGGAGTAACATTGAATGATATTAAAGGCAAAACTGAAATACTTTGGCCACATAATGAGAAGACAGGACACCCTGGAGAAGATGCTGATGCTAGGGAGAGTGGAGGGCAAAAGGAAGAGGGGTCGACCAAGGGCAAGATGGATGGATGATATTCTAGAGGTGACGGACTCGTCCCTGGGGGAGCTGGGGTGTTGACGACCGACAGGAAGCTCTGGCGTGGGCTGGTCCATGAAGTCACGAAGAGTCGGAAGCGACTAAACGAATAAACAACAAACGTGTGTGTGTGTGTGTGTGTGAGAGAGAGAGAGAGAGAGAGAGAGAGAGAGAGAGAGAGAGAGAGAGAGAGAGATTGGCCTGGAAGAGATTGGCTTGACAGTAATTATTTGTCGGGCTTTTGTCACCTGTCTTCAAAGTATTTCAAGTAACTAAAGAAAAAAAAAAAGCTTAAAAAAGCCTGTATAATTTCTGTGGGTTTCGTAGGATGATAAAAAATGTCTGTTAATATTTATAATAACAATGATGATGATAATAATAATAATAAACAGTAGAATTAATATTGAAATATAAGGGAGGCTGTTTTGTTTCATTCCATTTTTACTGTTTTGTTTTATTATAAGATGCAAATACTTGATTATATTACCTGGGTACAGTGGTATTGATACAATATTAACTAGAAATAGTCAATCCTATGATAATTCAGATAACTTAAACCTATAGAGATAAGGAAAAGTTCATGTCAATATTAACTATGGTTGCTGAAATGTTAATGAACAAAACATTGCTGAAATTGTACATTTGAAGCTAAATGTGCCATTGATAGACAATTGCAAAATGCATTAAATTATTATTAATAAATGTTTCTATATTGAGCTGAATACTTAAGACTGAGGTCTGCACTGTTATTTAGTGTTGCTTATAAATGGTAGAAACAAAAGAAAGAAAGAAAAAAGAAAGGAAAAGAGAAAAAGAAATAAAAGAAGCTGCTTGTAAAAGTTTATCCATATTTTGATTCTAACTTACCCTTTATTTAAATATTCATTTTTCAACTTTTTTATAGACCTCCAGCTCACATATTGACCTTGGGCAGCATGCAAAATGGAACAGTCCATATACTTTAAAAAAAATTGCAACCAAATTAAATTTAAAAAAAAATAACAAATTGGAAGGATAAAAGAGAATGTATTCCAATTAACTGTCATGTCGTGTCATGTCATGTCATGTCATGTCATGTCATCTAGCAGGTGTCACTCTCTCATGTGATCCCCAGGCCAGTTGACAAAGTCATGTTTTATGGGTCTTCCAAATCACCAACAGAGTTGGGGCAAGCCTCACCTCGGGGGAATGATGTTCCACAGGGCGGGGGCCAGGGCAGAAAAGGCTTTCCTCCTAGGTCCCACCCAAGAAAACTCCCTGGCTGATGGGACTGGCAACATGCCTTTCCTGCTGGACCTAATGGGATGGGTTGAAATAGATGTAACTAGATATAGATGTAACTTGAAGGGTAATATATGTAATATATGTAGTTTTTTTTTTTAATCCATTCAATCATGTCTGATTCTCAGAGACTGACTGAAAAAGTCTCTGCAGTTTTCTTGGCAAGGGCTTTCAGAAATGGTTGGTCATTGCCTCTTCCTTCCTAGGGCTGAGAGAGAGAGAGACTGGCCCAAGGTCACCCAACTGGCTCTGTGCCTAAGGCAAGGCTACAACTAACGGTTTCCCGGTTTCTAGCCTGTTGCCTTAACCACTGCACTAAACTGCCTCTCAATATACATAATTACATAAATAGGCATAATATACCTGTGACTACTTGCATAACAGTAACAACTTATAACCCTTCTTTTTATTCCAACCATATTGTGTAGATGGAAACCATACTTGCTTGAATTTAGTTAAACTTTTGTTGTGAACATATGCTGTTAAATTTGCCATTGTTTTGTTGTGACTGTTTCTTTAACATTTGCATCCATTTTATCATGCAATAAACAATGACAAAAATAACATTAATAATATATTAAATTTATATGCAGCCCAACTCCTAGCAACTCAGGGCACTTTACAAATTTTTATTTATCATTTTTGTATTGGTTCTGCCTTCGTGTCATATCTATGTAGGATATGCACCCTAACATGTTATATTGGTTTTGTATACACCTTTCACATTCTATCATTTTTCTTAATGCCCTCTCACATTCTTTAGATCAAATGTTATCCTTCCAGCGATATGTCAAATTCACAATGAGATGTGTCTTCCAGGATTAATGTGGATGTTTACAACCACAGCCCAATTGTGAAGGAATGGAATGGGGAGGATTGATATGATTTTAATCTTTTGGAGAGAACATTCTAAAATTTACTTGTCATTTGGGCTTTGTATTCTGTAAAAATAGTCATCCAGTTCCATTTTCCCACCACAGACTGCTTCATTTCCTGGTGAGATGAAAGGGAAGAACATCCAGAAAGTTGTAGGATACATGTAGACTATTTTGAGGACAGCATCACAGCCCATGTTTTTCCCCTCATGAAGTCGAGGATTGTGAACATTCCTGAGAAAAAAGAACCCAAATAGTATTATGATTAAAAGCAAGATTATTTGCCTCATTTGAGACTGCGGTATTAGGCGAGGCTGTGTTTCTTTGAGCTCTGGAATTTAGACATGGTTAAGGGCCATTATAATCAGTAATAGTGAAACCATTTTACATTTGAGCAAAAAAGAGAAAGAAAGAAAGAAAGAGAGAGAGAGAGAAAGAAAGAAGGAAGGAAGGAAGGAAGGAAGGAAGGAAGGAAGGAAGGAAGGAAGGAAGGAAGGAAGGAAGGAAGGAAAGGGGAGTGTGAGAATGAGGATGAGGATGAGGATGAGGATGAGGATGAGGATGGGATATTTACAGGTATTGATCAAGCAGATCATGGAAAGGGACACTTTGAAAGGTCATCTCATTTGAAAGAAAGAAGACCTGATAAATAAAGGAAACAATGCTTAAATCTCCAGACTGATTATGCTTGTGAACAATTGGAAGGGGACCAGTGAGGTTGCAGTTGCGAAGAGGAGAAATTCACATCATCTTAGGAAAAAAGAATAAACCCAATGTTCTGAATAGAAGCCACTCAGTGTAAAATGTTATCCCTGCATACATCAAAGTGTAGCTCCAATGTTACCATTTAACTGAGGAGCTGGGTTGGAATTCACCAGCTTCCCTTGAAAGTGAAGATAATGATAGATAAAACATACATCTCTCTTTTCTTCCCACATGCAGTTCTGTATTTCTGAGCTTATATGAACAGAATGGAATGGAATGGAGTGTTTCAACCTGGGGTCATTTTGTCAGAGTCTACTGGGATTCTCTTAAGACATGGAGAAGAAGGGTCAGTGATGAAACTTATTTTAAAATTATGTGGAAGCTTACTTGCAATAGTACTTTCTTGGGGAAATGTCAAAAGGAAACACATTTGTTTTATCTCAGGAGAACAGCTGCACTGTTGTTAACTTTTAACACCTTAACAAGAAGCAGAAAATGGGAAGAAAACATACGTACACACAGACACACAGACACACAAACACACACAAACCTTTGGAACATTTTTATTCCGAAGATGCTACCGTGTTTGGCAGATACATGTATATAGTCAGGTTCCAAGCTTTCTTGATTCAAAACAGTTTTAAAAAAACTGAAGTTCATTTGATGAGCTCATTTTGCCAATCCCCTGCTTAATGCAGGGTCTGCTATGAAGAGCGGCAGTATATTGTCATTGCTCCGGATCAAGGATGGTTTGCAAGAGGGAAATTAAGTTGAAGTCATGGTATGAGTCAGTGAGTTAAGATGTACTTGTGCTCTCCTTAAAGAGCAGGACTATGTCTGTCTGTCTGTCACCTATCACCTATCACCTATCTCATTTAGCTAGCTCTCTAGGTCTCTAGCTATCTACATGACCTGATAATTAAGAAAGAGTGTTTATGGAGGAGATTTTTCCTGGACATCGGAAGGTCCCTTCAGCCACAAGTGTTGTCTTTATGTTTAGTTTCTTAGTACTGTCAAGCCTCCTGATCTGTCTCCCTTTCATGGGAATCTTCATGCAGAGCAAGAGAGACAAGTTCCATTATCTGTCACGGTGTCATAGCGCAAAAGTAAGTTATTTACCTTGTCCGTTTCCATCATGGCATAACTCAAATTGACCAAAGCTTGCAGCATTTGCAGAATGATGTCATGACTTACCCAGTGGACTTTTGATGTCATAGGGACCCTGACTGGATTTCTAAATTGCTTTCCATCCAAGAATATGTTTGTATAGGACTGGAGGACTATTGTGTCTTCCTCCAGATAGAGATATGAGAGATAGAGATGAGACACAGAGAGAAAGACAGTTGGGGTAGGGATAAACATATTGAGATAAAGATTCTCTGAATAACTGCAGGTCCTTAGAAATATGTCAAAGTACATGTAGGAGTAGGGATAGAAATAGAGATTCACTAACAAACTCATGTTCTTAATCCATATAACACAACTACTTTTAGAGCAACACAAATTGCCACTGATCACACCAGTTGCAATTCATGTTGCTGGATGTCACCTTTGAAGCTACCCTCAGCTCATAATCTGGGTATCTTTGGACCACCTGCTGCCTATGACATCTGGAAGAATATGCTTCTTGTGTACAACTTCTAATAGGGAATGCCATCAGTCAGGAGGACGGAGGTAGGCCTTTCCAACTGCTCTGTCTCATCTGTGGAACAACATTCCCCTGAAGATGTGTGTGGTCCCAACCCTATTGAAATTCAGGAAAGCCATGAATTCCTGGCTGTTCCTGTAGACCTTGGAGGTTGGGATGCTGTAATGCTGTTCCCTCTTGCAGTGGGCTGATTAACATAAGAAATAGTTCTTGGGGTATAAGCATAGGATAGATTTTCTGTTTCTCACTGCAATCACTGCATTATTTTAACCATAAGTATAAATATCAAGTATGTATCATGCTTGGAGTTGATAATGACTGGAGTGACAAACAACCCCAACAAATAAATAAAAAACAATAAAGCACCATTTGAACTATTAAACATGCAACTGAGAAAGGTGAAAAGGGTGACACATTTAAGATAGGGTGTGAAGGATGACTTGATGTTACTCCTTTATTATTGTTTTATATTCTGTTATCTTTCTATCTCTGCACACATGGATAATTAGTTTGCAAATAATTTACTCTGAGAGCACTTAAATGAAAAGGTAGGCAGAGCGCCAGCATGTGCCAGAGCACCCAGTATCCAGCAGCTCTTAAGGGAGAGAAGGGTCTCTCCTGACAGAGAATAGTGCAAAGCTGAGTCGGAGCTTGACTAAGTGCACACTAGAACAGTCCAGGAGTCTAGGTATCATGAAGGTTACTCAGCCATTCTGCAGTTGAAGAGCTGAGGTACTGGAAACACGTAAGACTCACCTACACTAGAGCATGAATCTGAGATTTGTGAATTTTTTTTCTAACAATAGGGGCTCAATTAAGCTGTTGAAACCTTTTTTCTCAAATAGCTGAGCAGTGTGTATCTGTTTGGCTCTCCAAATTTCTCAAAATGTCCTCAGGATGGTTTCCGTTTGTGTTTGTTACCTGATTTCTCTTACACCTTCTCTGGCTGAGAAGTGATGTAGTCAGTCTCAAGTACCGGTACCGGAATCCTGACATTGTGCTGACAGAAGCTGACAGAAGCTCTCCTACGTCTCCAAGTCAGAGAAGATCTTGACCTTTATGGCCATAATATTGCATGTTGTCCAGCTTTCAAAGTCAGCAATTTAGGAAAAGAGAATCACTAGGATTTCTGGAATGACCTTTATTGTTAGTGAAGTAAGGGGAAAAGATTTTGAAAACCTGTCAAAGCTATTTTATAGATCAACCAATTCCTAGTGTAATTCAGGCAGAGATACTATGAGTTCCTTTTTTCACCCTCCCCCTTTCCCTGCACTAAGGAATCTCTTTTCTAACAGTCTTGGTTGTTCCTCTATGTTCCTGGGATCTGTTAAACATCCCTTTGCATGTACAAATCTTTAGATGAATTTCTCTGGTAGCTCCTTTACATACAGAATTCTTAAAATTGTACCAAATGGCTGTCCATTATTAAATGCCCATAGAATGTATGCCCTTAGCTGAAATAGCATGTTCAAGGATGTGTTTGCTGTGGTTCCTTATTTCTCTCCCACCTTCTACAGTACAGAAGAGGGACATCTGATGAAAGTGAAAATTAGAGAACTGGTACCTCTCATACATATCAAAGCTGTTCTGTTGCATTTCAAAGAACATGTCGGTAATATCTTCACACATTGAATGATGACCATCTTTCCCTTTTTGTTGTATCCTGATCAGTTGGTAACCAACTCTTTCTGTAATTGGGGTCCTCTGATAGCATATACTCATGCTCAAATTGCCTTTGATTCTATATAACACACTGGGGATCAAGAATAACAGTGAGATCAAAATTAAACAAGCTGACAAAGGTGGGGCAGTTGTCATCACGAATAAGGTGGATTACATCAGAGAAGCTGAGAAGCAATTCTCAAGCACCACCTTCTTTTCCCAACTTCTTTCCTCATTTTCCATGACAAGATATCACCTAGCCTTTCATGCCCAAGGGAGGACTGGAACCCATATTTTCCCACTTCCCAGCACGGCACCATACCAACTACAGCAAAGTGCCTCTCAGAGTTTCAGAACTGGGGCAAGGATATTAATGTGGATTTTCCTTTAATTTTAAAAAAACGATTGTGTAGAATACTGGGAGGACTTTAAAAGAGAGTTAAGGCACTCATATTGCCACTACCTTTTTCCTAACACCGTATCAAAAAACACAAAAAGAGGAGAGATAATACACAGATGCTTTCACTGTTCTGGGTGATACAGAAAAGGGTTTTTCTTTCTTTTTGGTAGGGTTGTTATGACACTGATGGGCTGCAGGACATGAATCTTTTCATTTTGATATTTATTCTCCTGAAAATTATTTTCATATCTTCTTGATTAACTATTCCTTGACATTCCAATTAGGGCTCAGAATCAATAGCTAATATTGAAAAGAAAAGCTGCAGGGCAGCTCTCTAAGTCCTGAAGTGAACATGGAAGAGATCATCAGAGCTACTGCCTTGTATGTCACTTTGATGTAAGTGGAGGGAAAAATGCAGAACCACCAAACTGGGGGAAAATAAAAGATGCTGAAATAACAAATGTGGCTTCATTCAAGGGGTCTGGCATAAAAATCAGACTCATTTCTTTATTGGTTGCTCCTTCTTATTCAGATCATGTCCCAGAATAATGATATACAATTTTGTAGAAAAGATGCAACCCAGCAATCCAGCTGCTGAAGCCAAAATGGAGAAGATCTCCACTGCCACCATGTGTGCTCAGGTAGGTGGGAACAAATGACACCCAAACACTGCAAAAAATCAACATGCTGAAGGTGATAAATTTGGCTTCATTGAAGCTGTCAGGTAAATTCCTAGCTAGGAAGGCCACCGTGAAGCTGACAGCAGTCAAGAACCCCATCAAGCCAAGGACAGTATGAGACATAGTGACTGAACCTTCATTGCATTTCAGGACAATTTCTTCAGCCACTGAATGCATGTCAGAATCTGGGAATGGGGGAGAAAGTGCCAGCCACACTACACAAGTGGTAAATTGAGCCATGAAGCAAGATAAGACAATGGAGTTAGCCATCCTTTTCCCCACCCATTTCCTGATTTTGGAGCCTGGCTTGGTGGCCCTGAAAGCAAGAACAATGGCTGTTTTCCCCAAAATACAAGAAAGGGCTACAGAGGAGATGATGCCAAAAGCAGTTTGTCGCATGAGACATTTCACTTTGTCAGGTTGGCCAATTGTGATGGTTGCCTTATTCAGAAAAAACACAGGCTCACCAGCCAGGGCTAAGGATATCTGGTTTATTAAGAATAGAATGCAGACATGGAGAAAGACGGGAATGAGCACATGGCGTGTGAGGTAGCCGGTAAATACCCACGGTGCGGACCCGATCCTTCCCCACCCCCCATTGTCCCACAGTCCTGACCGACGGTGAACCCGGAGTCTTGATGGGCGATCAGGGGGATTAGCTCTAATTACCTCTGTCCTCTTCCTGTGTCTGGAGCAGGTGTGCCCCCCATGGTAATGCAGAGATGTCAGGGAGATAGGATGATGGTTTCCCGGGTCAGGGCAAAGGAATGGCACCTTTGTCCTTTATCTGTATTGTCTTTTAGTGCTTATGGGATTAGCACTGATTCTTTCCTCCCCCCTTCCCTTCACCGGAAAGGCATGTTCCCCATTGTGATATATGTATACATCGCAACGGGGGACATGACACCAATGAAGAGCAAAGTGCAAAGGAAGGAGAGGAGGAGAGCAACAAGAAGAATGTAGGTGAGGTTCCGGTTGTTGGCTTTGACAATGGGAGTTTCCTGCTGTTTAATTAAGATCCCCAGCACCACAGCTGCTCGCCATCCTTACTCATGACAGGAACAGCTTCTTTGTCCTTTATCTGTATTGTCTTTAGTGCTTATGGGATTAGCACTGATCCTTTCCGCCCCACTTCCCTTCACCAGAAAGGCATGTTCCCCGTTGTGATGTAAGTATACATCGCAACGGGGGACATGACATACTGCCTCCCTAAAAAAAACCTTCAAGGCGCCGTTTGCAAGGATACGCTGCATGGAAGCGTGTGACTAGCCATTACGCTGAGACATCCAGGGCATGCACCCACTCAGGGTGGGGGAAATGTCTCCAGCGGACCAGGTACTGAAGGGTGCCCCGTAGTCTTCGGGAATCTAGGACCTCCTTTATTTCAAAGTGCTGCTGCCCATTGATCATGATGGGAGGAGATGGGGGGGTGTAACGATTGCCTAATCCCAAATACTCAGTCTCACAAGCTCGGGCTTAAAGATAACTGATTTATTAAAGGAATAGTATGCAAATACAGAGAAAGCTGAGAATGAGCAAAAGCGTGCCAAATACAAACTTAAAAGCCTTGCCTGTAAGCAGTTCCGCCCCCATCCCTCGTCAGGGCGCTCCCCCTCCCAGGTGCTAGAAGCCGTTAGACGCGCCTGGGAAAGTAACCTTGAGCAGGAGCGCAAACCCAAACACACATTCCAAGCCCTCAAAACAACAGAGGGTGAAGGAACGGAAAAACCCCGGGTGAAGGAACACGGAACAGAAAGGGACATGTGAAACGTTACAATGTTAACAGCACATTGAAATGAGAACATGACATATTGCCCCTCCAAAAAAAAAAAATTATGGAGCAGGTTTGTCAGGGTAGGCAGAGTGGAATTGGGCTACGAGACGAGGGGAAAGCACGTCCAGAGCAGCAACCCATTCAGGATGAGGGAAATGTTTCCAGCGGACGAGGTATTGTAAAGTGGAGCGCTGGCGTCGGGAGTCGAGGATGGATGTCACCTCGAAGTGTTGCTGGTTGTCGATCATGAGGGGAGGTGGTGGAATGGGCTGCGGATGCCATCGGTCCGACGACAGGCAGGGTTTGAGTAAACTACAATGAAAAACAGGATGTAAACGTTTAAGGTTGTGAGGCAAATCAAGTTTAAACGTCACAGGGTTGAGTTGAGCAATAATTGGAAAAGGTCCGACAAATTTAGGGCCAAGTTTCTTAGAGGGCTGTGGGGACTTGATAAACTTAGTGGATAAGTAGACTTTATCCCCGACAGCATAGGATGGTTCCAGGGAACGCTTTGCATCGGCATGGCGTTTATAGGTAGTCTGGGCATGGAGGAGAGCCAGTTGAATATTAGACCATGAGTCCTTTAGAGAGTCCGCCCAGTCAGTAAGGGAGGCTGGTAGCGGTTGAGGATGAGGAAGTTCAGGAATAGGAACAAACTCACGTCCAAAAACTGTTTTAAAAGGAACTTGACCAGTGGTTTGATGAACGGCATTGTTGTAAGCGACCTCAGCAAATGGGAGTAAGTCGACCCAATTGTCCTGTTGGTAGTTAACAAACGCCCTGAGGTACTGTTCCAGTGTGGAATTAACCGCCTCTGTAGATCCGTCCGTTTCCGGATGCCAGGCGGTGGAAAGTGATTGTTTTGTACCCAAAAGTTTCAAAAATGCCCGCCAAAATTGTGACGTAAATTGTGTGCCTCTGTCACTCACCAAACGGGCGGGGATACCGTGGAGGCGGTACACGTGGGTGAGGAAGAGGCGTGCCAGCTGTTGTGCGGTGGGGATAGACGCGCATGGGATAAAGTGGGCTTGTTTGGAGAAAAAGTCTTTAACCACCCAAATGACAGTTTTGCGTTGACTAGGGGGTAGATCAACGATGAAGTCCATGGAAATGTCCTGCCAAGGGACAGATGGGGTGGCAACGGGTTGAAGGAGACCTTGGGGTTTTCCTGGTTTGCGCTTTATCGCAGCACATACAGGGCACGCAGTCACATATGCCTTCAGGTCTTTGAGTAAAGTTGGCCACCAGAATTGCCGGCGAACAAGGTGCAAAGTTTTTACGTAGCCAAAATGTCCAGCCAGCTTGTCATCGTGGCAGCGCTGGAGTATGGTTTTTCGCATAGCATCGGGTACATAAAGGCGATCGTTGCGCCAGGCAAGATCGTCGGTGAAAGTTAAAATGTGTCTATTGGTTTGTAACCAAGTATCTGTTTTAAGGTGGGAAAGCAACTGTTGTTGCAAATCGGAGGGAATTGACAAGGGCGGCGAGCGGCTGGAAGGCAGAGCGGCTGGAGGCTGCGTTGATTGCACTCGGGTCTGGCTGCGCGTCACTGCTGCCAAACTTAATTGTTTGTCGGTCCAGACGGTGCCTTGGACCGTTGGCCCTGGGCCAGCATCTTGGGGTCTGCGCGAGAGTGCATCAGCTAAAAAGTTTTTCTTGCCTGGTATAAATTTAAGGGTGAAGTCGAAGCGGCTGAAAAACTCAGCCCAGCGCAGCTGTTTGGGACTGAGTTTTCGACTGGTGCTTAGAGCTTCCAGGTTTTTATGGTCAGTCCAGACTTCAAAAGGGTTTGAAGTGCCTTCCAATAGGTGTCGCCATGTTTCTAAAGCCGTTTTTACAGCAAAAGCCTCTTTTTCCCAAACGTGCCATCTTCTCTCTGTTTCAGTGAATTTGCGAGAGAGGTAGGCACAGGGTTTTAAAGCACCGGATTGGTCAGATTGTAACAAAATTGCTCCTATGGAGAAGTCAGAAGCATCGACTTGTACAACGAAGGGTTTAGAGGGGTTTGGATGCTGTAAAATTGGTTCTGTGGTAAAGATTTGTTTGAGCGCTTCGAACGCTTGCTGACAGGCTGGAGTCCATTTAAGGAGCGCGCCTGGGTTCTTGGAACGTCGCGTATCCCCCTGTCCTTTAGTTTTTAACAGTTCAGTAAGGGGGAGGGCGATTTCTGCAAAATTTTGGGCGAATGCCCGATAGAAATTAGAGAATCCAAGGAAACTTTGTAATTGTCTCCTGGTACGGGGAGGCTCCCATGCCACAATAGCCTCTACTTTTGCAGGGTCCATTTCAATGCCCTGCGCTGAAATTCGATAGCCTAGGTAATCAATTTGTGACTGATGAAATGCACATTTTGACAGTTTTGCGTACAACTCTGCTTTTTTCAATTTAGCCAATACCTGACGCACCAAGTGGATATGTTCTGACATGGTTTCAGTATAAATCAATACATCATCCAAATATACCAGTACCCCCTTAAATAGGTGGTCATGCAAGACCTCATTGATTAATTGCATAAAAACCCCAGGTGCTCCGGACAAGCCAAATGGTAAGACTTTGTATTGGAAAGCCCCAAGGGGACAGTTAAATGCTGTTTTCCACTCATCCCCTTCCCTTATGCGAATACGAAAATAAGCTTCTCTCAAATCCAGTTTTGAGAAAATTTTGCCTCTGGCCAGATGTGATAACATATCTTTGATCAGGGGCAAAGGATATTTATTTAATATTGAGACCGCATTGAGCCCGCGGAAATCGGTACAAAGTCTTAATGACCCATCCTTTTTTGGCCTGAATAGGACAGGAGCTCCTACCGGGGAATTTGCCGGCTCAATGAAACCCCTAGCCAGGTTTTTGTCAATGAACTCCCTTAGCGTAGTAAGCTCTTTGGGAGACATGGGGTATATTTTTGGGTGAGGCAATTTTACGTTTGGTAAAAACTCAATGGCACAGTCCGTTTTCCGGTGGGGTGGCAAGCGATCCGCTTCCTTTTCCCCAAATACTTCAGCAAAATCCTGATACTGATTGGGTAGTCCCTCAAGAGGTTGCAGCGTTTGCACAGTAGTATACGCTACCCCTCCACCCTCCATGTCCTCCAGTAGGTCCTTTTCGGGTACTTTGTAAAATCCATCTGCAAACGTCACAGTTCTATGCAGCCAGTTGATAAAAGGGTTTTGTTGCACAAACCAAGGCATCCCCAAGATTACCAGAGGACCCCCCACTGGAGCTACCACAAATGGCAGCTTTTCCTGATGGGAGCCCATCTGCAAGGCGACCAGTCCCGTGGAATGATTGACTGCTTTCCCTCCCGCCATAGTTCCATCCAATTGGGTGAAAATCATAGGTCTTGGCAAAGGGAACGTGGGCAGTTCCAGAGCCGCTACGACATCAGGGTGCATCAGGGAACGGGAGCAACCCGAATCTAGCATGGCCCACACTTCCACAGTTTTGGTTTTTGAGCTCAGTTTAACTTTAACAGTCAGTGTGGGGAAATTTCCACTCACCGAATCGTGGTTACGCCCGGTTTCTTCCACCTGCCCTAGGGCGCCCTTCAGGGCAGGTGGTAGGCTTTTCCCGCCGGCTGCTCGAATTGCAACTCTTCTTCCTCTTCGCCGAAGGGTAGTTCTGGGGGGTCCAGTTCCGCGACGGCTGCTTTCAGTTTTCGCGGTGGAGCAGGAGCAGGCGACTTTACCGTAGGTTTCGTCTGTCGTTCCTCTGGACGGCGTCTCGGGCACGACGTGGCTCGATGCCCTTCTTTCCCACACCTGAGGCACTGACCCTTGGAGAACCGTCGCTCCCTCTCCTCTTCCCAGGTTTTCGGTTTGGGGCGGCTGGCAAGTCCAGATGTGCGCGCTCCTCTAGCCAGACGTGTTTGTCTAAGCTCTTTGGTATGGGCATAGGTTTGTAGGGCATTTTCTGCGCTGCCCGCCAACTGAATCCACCCATATAGCGTTTTGGGATCATCTCTTCCTAGTGCCCATCAAAGGATTTCGGGTTCTAGCCCCTGTTTGAACAATTCAATTATTGTTGGCTCAGACCAGTCTTCCACTTTTCCTGCCAAAGCTTTAAATTCCAACGCATATTTGGCAACTGAGAGGGACCCTTGGTAGAGTTTCCGCAGGTCATTTTTAGCTGTTTCTTGAGCTAGGGGGTCTTCGAAATGCTGTTTAAGTGCCCACAAAAAGTCATCGAAGTCCTCTAACTCAGTTGCCTCAGCCTGGCATAGTTGCACATACCAATCCGCTGCCCTTCCTCTCAGCTTGTTGGCAATGAAATTGATCTTGCCATGTTCTGACCGAAAGTTCCGACCCCAATCTTCTATATAATGCTTGGCATTAGTGATAAAGAAGGAGAGCGTTGTGGGATCCCCATCGAATTTCACTCCAAATGGTGGGAAGGTTCTTGCCGGCTCAGCTGGCTGTGGCGGTGCCGCGAATGTCAGCGTACGCCGAGCCCCCATGGGTGGTCGATCCCTAGGAGGTCTTGCCTCTCGCTCCCCCCCTTGACGGGTTGATCGAGTCTTGCTTCTCCCCCGGGTTAATATGGTACTGTGCCTGGGGTACTGTGACGGCTCTTCCTCCCAATCCTCCGGGGTGGGCTCTGCCTCTCTGGGTAGATCCTTGAGGATCGTCACTATTAAATCCATTTTATCCTCTAATGCCCTCATACGGGCTGGAGTGACCGGCTCCTCCGGGGGTTGGTTGGTTACCACCACCCTCGGTGACAAGGGGACTTCGGGCTCCCAGGACAATTGTGGAGACCCCCTCCCCGTTGCTCTTTCCATAACAGTTCTATGTTCACTCCTGAGAGTCTCTTGCATGGATATCAGCAGCTCATCTAATTGGATATCTCGCAACTCCCGACGTGCTGCTCTTTGCGCTCTTGAGGTTAGCGCTGGCCGGCTTCTGGCCGCCTCCCGCTCCTCTTCGCTTCCCTCACTTGCGCGAAGCTGCGGTTCTGTCATCGCTAGCGTTCCCTCTTATTCAACGATTTGATGGGGCTAGCGGAAAAGGGATAAAATGATTCTCAGCTTTATGTAACGATTGCCTAATCCCAAATACTCAGTCTCACAAGCTCGGGCTTAAAGATAACTGATTTATTAAAGGAATAGTATGCAAATACAGAGAAAGCTGAGAATGAGCAAAAGCGCGCCAAATACAAACTTAAAAGCCTTGCCTGTAAGCAGTTCCGCCCCCATCCCTCGTCAGGGCGCTCCCCCTCCCAGGTGCTAGAAGCCGTTAGACGCGCCTGGGAAAGTAACCTTGAGCAGGAGCGCAAACCCAAACACACATTCCAAGCCCTCAAAACAACAGAGGGTGAAGGAACGGAAAAACCCCGGGTGAAGGAACACGGAACAGAAAGGGACATGTGAAACGTTACAATGTTAACAGCACATTGAAATGAGAACATGACAGGGGGTTTCGTTATGCCACTTTGAGGAGGTAGCCGGTTTCATTAGGGCACAATGGAATACCGGGTGTATGCGTTTCAAGTTGTGTGGCAATTCTAACTTAAAAGTTACCGTGTTGATTATTTCCACTATTGGAAAAGGGCCAATGAACTTGGGGGCTAACTTCTTTGAGGGCTGCGGAGACTTAATGAATTTAGTGGAGAGGTAGACCTTATCTCCCACTTTGAAGTCTGGCTGCGCAGCCCTGTGGTTGTCCGCATAATGCTTGTAGGTTGCTTGGGCTTCGGAGAGAGCCAGCTGAATGATTGGCCAAATGTTGGCTAGCTGAGCAGCCCAGTCATCTGGGGAACAAGGCTGGGTAGCTGGCTGTGGCAACTCCAGGATCGGGATGAAGTCTCGTCCATAGACTACCTGGAAGGGGCTGTGGTCTCTGCTCTGGTGCACTGCATTGTTGTATGCCACCTCAGCAAAGGGGAGTAAGTCTACCCAATCATGCTGGTAGCTTATGAAGGAGCACAAAAATTGCTCCAGGGTGGAGTTAAGGATTTCCGTAGAGCCGTCTGTGTGGGGGTGCCAAGCAGTGGACAATGCCTGCTTGGTGCCAATCAACTTCAAAAATGCTTTCCAGAATTGTGCAGTAAATTGTGTACCCCTATCTGTGACCAAGCAGGAGGGGTTACCATGTAATTTGTAAATGTGATTTAAAAAGAGGCGTGCCAGCTGTTGAGGGGAGGCAATGGAGGTGCATGTAATAAAATGGGCCTGTTTCGAAAAGTAGACCTTAACCACCCAGATGACCATTTTCCGCTGGCTGGGTGGCAAGTCTACGATGAAATCCATCGAGATTTCCTCCCAAGGGCGAGAGGGGCTTGCCACTGGCTGCAATAGTCCCTGGGGCTTACCCCCTTTTCGCTTGGCCATAGCACATGTAGGGCAAGCAGCGACATCCCTCCTAAGTGTAGGCCACCAGAATTATCGCCTTACCAGATGTTACATTTTTACAAAGCCAAAGTGCCCTGCCATTTTGTCATTGTGAGAACGTCTCAGAAACTCTGCTCGCAATTGCTCCGGCACGTACAGGCTATTTTGTTTCCAGGCCAAATCATTTTCAAAAGAAACATTGTTTTTATTGGTTTGCAAACATGTATCCATTTTTAAGGCTTGTACGAACTGCTGTTGCAATTGTGATGAAATTGACATATGTCTCCCTCCCCTTGGGGGTGGTTTTGCCGGAGTATGCTGCGTTCCAGTTTGGCTGCGCGTGACAGCTTGGCAACCCAGCTGTGTGTCGGTCCACACAGCACCTATAATGTCTGATGCCTGACTGGTATCTTGGGGCCACCTAGAGAGAGCGTCAGCTAAGAAGTTCTTTCTTCCCGGTATGAACTTCAGCTGAAAATTAAAGCGGCTGAAAAATTGAGCCCAGAGAACCTGCTTGGGGCTGAGGCGTATTGGGGTTCCGAGCGCTTCCAGGTTTTTGTGGTCTGTCCAGACCTCAAAGGGGCAAGTGGCCCCTTCCAGGAGGTGTCACCATGCCTCTAAGGCAGCTTTGATGGCAAAAGCCTCTTTCTCCCTTACATGCCATCTCCGTTCTGTTTTGGAGAACTTGCGGGAGAGGTACGCGCAGGGCTTCAGCTGATCATTTGGATCCCGCTGAAGCAAGAGCGCCCCAATTGAGAAATTGGAGGCATCTGCTTGGACTACAAAGGGCTTGGTGGGGTCGGGGTGTTGTAGAACCGGTTTGGCTGTGAACAGGCTTTTGAGATGATCAAAAGCCCTTTGGCATTCAGGTGTCCAGTTAAGTAGCACTCCTGGGTTTTGTGCCTTGTGCGTGTCTCCCAAACCCTTGGTGTGGAGTAAATTAGTTAGGGGCAAAATGATTTCCGCTAGTCCCTTGATGAACCCCCTGTAAAAATTAGAAAATCCCAGAAAACTTTGTAGTTGCCTCCTCGTGCATGGGCACTCCCATGCCAGGATGGTCTGGACTTTCCCAGAGTCCATTTCGATGCCCCTCTCAGAGATTCTGTAACCCAGATAATCTAGCTGAGATTTATGAAACTCGCACTTAGAAAGCTTGGCAAATAGCTCGGCTTTGTGGAGTTTCCTGAGCACCTGCTTAACCAAGCGTTCCTGCTCCTCTTCAGTCTCAGAATATATCAATACATCATCGAAATACACCAGGACCCCCTTGAACAAGTGTTCGTGCAAGACCTCATTGATCAATTGCATAAATACCCCTGGTGCCCCTGCTAAACCAAACGGTAATACTTTATATTGGAATGATCCCAGTGGGCAATTAAAAGCCGTCTTCCACTCATCCCCCTCCCATATGTGTATGCGGAAATAGGCTTCTCGAAAGTCCAGTTTAGAGAATATTTTCCCCTTTGCCAGATGTGCTAATATGTCTTTGATTAGCGGCAAGGGATATTTGTTTGATATGGAAACCAAATTCAATCCGCGGTAGTCCGTACAGAGTCTTAATGTCCCATCCTTTTTTTCTCTGAACAACACTGGGGCTCCAACTGGCGAGTTTGTGGGCTCGATGAAGCCTCGTGCTAAGTTCCTGTCCACAAACTCCCGCAATGCTGCCAGTTCTTTCTGGGTCACTGCGTAAATTTTTGGCTTTGGCAAGGGTGTGTTGGGGACCAGTTCTATCGCACAGTCAGTCTTTCTTTGGGGTGGGAGTTTGTCTGCTTCGTTCTCCCCGAACACATCTGCAAACTCAGTGTACTTGTCGGCAAGCCTTCCAGGGCCACTGCAGCCTGATGTGTGGTTGTAGACGCTGCCCTCCCCACTGTAGCACGGGGAATTCGGTCCCCTGTAGGTGCTTGGTAGAAGCCGTCTGCAAACGTGATCGTCCTGGTTTCCCAATTTATGTATGGGTTCCGTTGTACAAGCTATGGAATGCCTAAGATGATTAAAGGGTGGCCTACTGGTGCCACAACAAATTTCAGTCTCTCCCAGTGGGTGCCTAACTGCAGCGCCACTTCTCCGGTGAATTGGGTGACCGGGCCCACTCCTGCTGCTGAACTGTCCAATTGAGTGAACACTATGTGGTGCTGAAGTGGAAAGCAGGGGAGATTTAATTTGGCAACCATGTCCGGGTGCATTAGGCACCTTGAACAGCCTGAGTCTATTAGGGCCCAGACTTCAACCGACTTCTCAGTGGAACCTAAGTTAACTTTTACATACAGGGTGGGACAGTTTGCACTCACCCAGATGTTGCTGCGCCCATTCTCCTCCTCCACCTGCCCTCTGGCACTTCTCAGGGCAGGTGGCTGGTGTTTTCCACCGGTTCTTCCTGGTCGTTCTCCTCCTCTTCACTGGAGTAAGGTAGTTCTTTTGCTCCGATCTCTCCCCTGGCTGCTGGCATCTTTTTGGGCCCTACGGGTGGTTTGCCCAGCGTTTTTCCTGGCCTGCCAACTACCTTTGTTTTTGGGCACACCACCACTTTGTGGTCCTCTTTCCCGTATCGAAGGCACTGCCCCTTGGTGAACCGTCGCTCCCTCTCCTCTCTCCAAGGTTGGGATGTTGGCCTCACTGGTCCTGCAGCGGTTCGGGGTCCCTTTACCATCATCACTTGTTGCCCCACCCTCTTGGCTTGTAGGAAGGTTTCCTGGGCATTTTCCGCCTTACCGGCCAGCAGTATCCACTTGTGTAGAGTGTTTGGGTCATCTCTGCATAATGCCCACCTCAGAATGTCCAAGTTCAGGCCCTCTTTGAAACGTTCGATTAGGGTAGACTGCGACCAGTCCACCACCTTTCCAGCCAGTGCTTTAAACTCCATGGCATAATCTGCTACAGATCGTTGCCCTTGGCTGATTCCTCTTAGGGATCTCTTCGCTCTCTCCTTTTCTAAGGGGTCTCTGAAGTTCAGATTTAGTGCCCAGAGGAACTCGTCAAATTCATCGAGCTCTGGGTCTTCTGCCTGGCATAGCTGCACATACCAGTCAGCCGCCCTTCCTTTAAGTTTGTTAGCAATGGCATTAATTTTTCCCTTTTCTGAGCGGAAATATGGCCCAAATTCTTCCATGTAGTCCTTGGCATTTGTTAGGAAGAAGGATAATGTTGCTGGGTCCCCATTGAATTTGACCCCAAAGTCTTTCACCCCCGCTCCTGGTGGGCTCCAAACCACATCTGGTTGTCTGGATGTACCTCGGGCTGCTGGGGTTCTCCGGTCTCGGTGTTGGGATGCCGCAAGTCAGACTCCGGGCAGCATTGCCTCCGTTTCGTGCTGGCTCCAGCCTCTTCCCACCGGTTGCATCTCCAAGGTGGGAGGGGGGGTTGATGAACTTCGGGTACCTGGTTCCCCCTCACTCCTTCCTCAGGATTCCCACACCACTGACCATCTCAGGAACAGCTGTTCAAATGACTCCAACCTCACCTCCATTATCCTCAGCCTCTCAGCTGTCTGGGAGCCTTCCTCGGTTCGTCGAATCTGGCGCCTTCCCTCGGCTCCTGTGCTCGTCGAGGACAGCTGGTCCTGTGGCTTCCTAGACATCCTGAGCATCCCTGGCAGGGATCCCAGCATTTCATCCAGGGCGACCCACTCACCCTGCGACTCTCTGGTGGCTTCAGGTATCCTGCTCCTTCCGGCCTCCTCCTCCTCCGAGCTTGATCTCGAACCCTCCTGGATTTCCTACCATCTGGGAATAGTGTTCTCACCGATCGCCCATGCCATGGAGTCGGGTGCCCTGTCACCAGTCCTCTGGTAGCCACCTCTTCATGGGTTGAGTCTTTCCATTGCCAGCTTTGATCCCTCACAGACGGAATCTGGAATGGTGCTAGTGGAAAAAAAAAATGATTCCCGTCTTTATGTGATGGTTGCCTTATTCAGAAAAAACACAGACTCACCAGCCAGGGCTAAGGATATCTGGTTTATTAAGAATAGAATGCAGACACGGAGAAAGACGGAAATGAGCACATGGCATGCGAGGTAGCTGGTAAATACCTGCAGTGTGGACCTAATCCTTCCCCACCCCCCATTGTCCCACAGTTCTGACCGATGGTGAACCCAGAGTCTCAATGGGCAATCAGGGGGATTAGCGCTAATTACCTCTGTCCTCTTCCTGTGTCCGGAGCAGGTGTGTCCCCCGTGGTAATGCAGAGATGTCAGGGAGATAGGATGATGGTTTCCGGGTCAGGGCAAAGGAATGGCACCTTTGTCCTTTATCTGTATTGTCTTTTAGTGCTTATGGGATTAGCACTGATTCTTTCCTCCCCCCTTCCCTTCACCGGAAAGGCATGTTCCCCATTGTGATATATGTATACATCGCAACGGGGGACATGACACCAATGAAGAGCAAAGTGCAAAGGAAGGAGAGGAGGAGAGCAACAAGAAGAATGTAGGTGAGGTTCCGGTTGTTGGCTTTGACAATGGGAGTTTTCTGCTGTTTAATTAAGATCCCGAGCACCACAGCTGAGATGGCAGGAAAGGAGACTGCAATCATTACCAAGGAAATGCCCAGTGTCTCTTGGAAAGCCAAGTAATTTATGATTTTTGGAAGGCAATTATCCTGATCCTTGTTCAGATATTGATCCTCTTGACTTGGGAAACAATAACCTAAGTCTATGGGTAAAATAAAGCAAAACTTTTGACAGAACCACTGTTGGTTTTAAGCATGAAGTGGATCCACTAAGGGACTATGTCTTACATGGGGTTTCATATTACTTTGTCTTAATTTGTCTTAAATTTCATATTAGGGGTAAAGGTAAAGGTTTCCCTTGACATTAAGTCCAGTCGTGTCTGACTCTAGGGGGCGGTGCTCATCTCCGTTTCAAAGCTGAAGATCCAGTGTTTGTCCGTAGACACTTCCGTGGTCATGTGGCCAGCATGACTAAACAGAACACTGTTACCTGCCCGCCAAAGCGGTACCTATTAATCTACTCACATTTGCATGTTTTTGAACTGCTAGTTTGGCAGGAGCTGGGACTAGCAACGGGAGCTCACCCCGTCACGCAGATTTGAACCGCTGACCTTCTGATCAGCAAGCTCAGCAGCTCAGCAGTTTAACCCACAGCGCCACCATGTCCCTGTTATATTTCATATTACTTTGTCTTAAAATAATATATAATTAAATATACAATGTGCTGCATTGTCTAGTTTCAACATGCCCTGAGTTATACAGCTATCTTTAAATCTGGATTGTATACTAACAAGCATTGGTTTCCTCCAAATCTGTTTATAATTCTTCACAGAAACATCAGAAGAGACAATTCCAATCTGAGAAACCCCTTGATCCTCAAGGATGATTATGCTATTTAGTGTGAACTGATTGGTTGCAGCATCAAATACCTCACTGAACTATGAACACGTAGTTCAGGTTTTTCATTGCTAAAGTATACAATAGTGATTAAAAAGTCAGGCCCCATTTATATTTATTAAATCATTGATATATTCAATCTATTCCTTTGCTTACCCATTTGGTCAGCTATCTTCCCTTCCGGACACAGTCTACAGTCATAGCAGCAAGATAATTTCCCTTCCACTTTTATCCTGCTATGGCCCAAAGGACATTTCTCTATACAGATGGAAAGAGGCAATGTCTGTTAATAAATAAAATCATAATTCTTTCTCATGAGGAATTTATGTTTGGGGAATGTTCATCTCATCAGTTACACATACACAAACTCTTCATATCCTAACCCAAACCCTGGTGTTCCAATTTCCAGTTTTCTTCTGTTTTAAATTCACTACTGAATCCCTTAACTCAGTCTTCCTCAAAGCTCAGCAACGTTAAGAGGTGTGGACTTCAACTCCCAGAATTCCCCAGCCAGTATGTTGAAGTTGGGAGTTTAATTCACACCTCTTCACATTGCTGAGGTTGAGGATCGCTGCCTTAACTGCCCCTTATCTCACATCTATTACTCTAATGGAGTGATTGGTCCAAAGATGGTATTCTAAAGACCTGATCCAAGGAAATCAGTGCCAGAAGCTCCTGTGGGAGAGCTTTTTTAAAATTTTAAAATTTATTTTTTTTAAATAAAGCTTTCAACTCTGGATCCCTTGAAACACGCTTTCCTTAAGACACTTACCCCCCACCCCCCCACAGAGGGTGGGTGCGTTCCTACTCTTACAAAGAGCTCTTTCTATGCTTGGTACTATGTGGTAAAGTTGATGTCAAATAAATATATGAAACAATTCATAATTAATGATAGTTAAAAAAAGACTACCATGAAATCAATGTATTGAATGACAGAAGGCTCTTATCTTTAATGTCTTTTCTAATAAAATTTATGAAATGGTGCTACTGACATTGTACAGGTTTTACTTTTCCATCAGTACTGAATACCATATTTTATTTTAACTTTTGCGAACTTTTCATGGCAGCAGTCTGATTTCCCAAACTGAGCTATTTTCAATCAGGGCGCTACTAGGAGAGTAACTAAGTTTTCTGGGATTTGTTGTTTTTTTTAAGCTTGAGGCAGATTGAAAACCACTAGATCACACAGCCTCATACAGCTCTTTCCCAAAGATGAATACTTTTGGGCACAACCACCAAAAAGAGTTCCTTTTTGTCCACAATCTGGTTCTGATTATTGAGATAAACTGGGGTATGATGCCATTTATAAATCAACTTCAGAGTTCTCTCGTAGAACTGTGGCATCAGGCCCCAAAGCAGTTTCCTGTATCATATTCTTTCCCTCATTGGTTGGTATATGTTTTATTTATTTATTTTTAAATATTTGCCTCCCCACCCCTTTTTAAATGCACTTCCTCAAGGCAGGGATAGTAAATCCCTATAGCTGAGCATATCTGCCCATGTGGCGAAGAGGCAGTTGAAACCATCTCACACCTAAGTGTTATAGGGTTTTAGGTCAATCTACATTTTGCCCCAATAGATAAAATTCCCTGGGAATCCAGATAATTTTTATATGAAACATCTTCAGGCTCTAACACCATTCATAACGTATGAAGTAGCCAAATACTGTTTTGCCACTATGAAGACAAAATCAGCTAAAGAAGTAATTAGTCTTGTTTAAAATATTACTTCTAAATTGAAATATATTAATTAATAAAGTGTTAGGGGGTACATATTTTTATTTTTTTTTATTTTATACTTATTAATGTTTTAATATTGGTAAAAATGTATTGACATAGTAATAGAGGAGTGAATTCTTTATTTTTCTGTGATCTATTATATTCATTGGTAGTATATTGTTGTATTTCTTTCTTTTTGTCCTTTTAAACTTTGCTGGTCATTGACCAAATAAATAAAGTGGAGTTAAATATTACTCCATTTATATTAACATGATTAGTTAGCTAGACAGACAGACAGAATCTCCAGCAAAAACACTTTTAGTTTTATATTTCAAACAAAGAGCTACCTATTTCATCTATTTCAGGGGAGACAATTAAAAAATTAACTCTAAGGAGATGAAATAATGAACCATGTGTATGGAATTTCTTAAAATATTTTCATTCTGTTTCAATAAATGGTTTGCTTCTGTTAAGCTATATACATTCCTTGGTTGTCATTCCTTTGCTAATGAGTTTGAAACACAGCCTGCATAGTAAGATAGCTGTGCATTGGAACTAAATAAATATTGTGGGTACTGAAACCATAAACCACCTATTTTACTTTAGTAGTTTATGTTCATAACACGGAGAAAAATAATTAGTCTGAAGCTGCTAAATTCTCTAACCCAAGTGTTGTTCGGTTTTTGTTTTTGTTTTATCTTTTCTTGACATGGATCAGTGGCTAAATGATTTCATAACAAGTGAAAAAGGAGATACACCTCATTAAATATATGGGGCCAAATGGCATCCTTGGCAGAAATGGTGAGGATCTTGTCTGGAGGAGCCATGGGGTCAATTTTTTGAATTTGGACTCTCAGAAAGGACTTGTTTGGGAATGTGACCCAATTGAAAATATCAAATCCAGTTTCTAATTCCCCTGTTGGGCTAAAAGAAATCTGTTCAGCAGCACTGTTGTTAAAGGAGACTTGCTGCAGAAAATGGTGGAGCTGAGGGAAGAAACAAACAAAATAGAAATCATAACTGGATTCCTTGAATTGTATGGACAAATCTCAGTTCTTTCAGTTTGGCCTGTAATCAAAGGAAAGTAAAATTTTGTTTCAATCTGCAATATTTAAAATAGGAGAAGAATTGTGTTCTCTATCACATGCATTTTCTACTCTATTGCCTAATATTATTATTTTTTTTAGTTGAGAAAATGTCAGGTGAGAATTCCAACACAAAATTCAGAAAGACAGATAGCTGGCTGATTACTTTGCTTTGATCAACTCAGCATTTTAGAAACTGCGTATTTAGTTTGCTGGCATAAAAGGTAGAGAAGGTAAAATTCTCCAACATAGAAAATTCTTGGCCAAGATGGATTTTCCTTCCAATGAAGTGTTTACCTTTGGAAAAAAAAAATACCAATTAAGACCAATTAAAACATAAAATTCCTTTATGCAATTCATTGACTCTCTATTTGAAATCTTGAAATTTGCTTTCTACTTGAAATAACACTATTCATATTTTCACAAGGTTTGTTGTCATCTCTCTTTTTATTCCATTTCAGTCTTAGTTTCTCCAAAATTAAGCTGGTGAAGAATCATAATACTACTGAGTGACAAAGTAGCTTTCAAGGTTTTACATTCAAAATTGTCAAATATAATGAATTTAATAAGTTCCTGTACATGCCATTTTATACATAAAAATGCTTTCTAAGGTTCATTTGTTATATATTTTAAAGTGTTTCTATATTTAAAGAAATTTCAAATTCTATCTGGTACTGCACAAATGATCTCAAAATTGAAATAACATTGGAAAAAAATGAATAGATTTTTAACTTTTTTATCATTTCACAATACCAAGTACATCTAAATAGCATTTAAAAGTATTTGTAAATTATACTTCATATCAAGTGAAAAAAACAAAAACTAAACAAGAAAACCTCCTACTCTGGGACTGTGTACATGACATGATGACTTTCCCAAATTTTGTACTCCCCATGATCACTTTGTGTAATTTATCTGCCTTTTCCACCATTTCAGCAGCCTCATTACCATACATCATTTGTGGGATATATTCTATAAAATCAAGGCAGATTCCTTTTTCTGAAAGCGTGGACAGACTCTTTTGAATGAACCTCTCTCTCTCTTCCTCATACAGAGAAATCCATCCAACCCAGGTCCATCAAAAATGAAACAGTAAGTGTAGGATTCCTTTAAGTTGGTGGATCTCATCTGGGAACATCCATTTGACAGTCTTGCTGTTTCATTATTTATCAATGGAGCTGTTCCATATGCGATCTAAATGGAGGGATGAAAGAAGAACAAAGGCAAAAAAGTGCACTGTATGTTTATTTAACCCAGACTCTGGTTTTCAGTGGGATACAAAAAGAAGTTTCCTTAAAAATCACAATTTTACAACATGTCATATGCAAGTGCAGTACTGCTCATCAAGCAAAAAGAGACAGCACTTTGGTGATATTTTTCCTATCTCATGAATTTCTCATCTTCCTGACTCAAAAATGTCATGATTCTGGGATCTTTCTAATAAGTATTATCATGAAGATCTGGCCCCTGAAGTTAATAAATAGCAAGTGAACTTCACATCTTGCTCCAAATTTGTCTCTTACCTGGGGAAATTTTTAGTTGCACAGAATAGTTACCATGGGGAGACAGGTCTTAGAATGGGGGCCTCCAATGACAGCTACTGTATTGGTCTGTTCATTACATTTGTAGTTGGGAATAAATCGATCTTTTGTAGATAGAAATTCCATTGCTAAAAGGGAAATTGAACTTTCCTCAGTATAATGAGTACTGATGTGGAAACCAAGGCTAACATTGGGGAAAATCCCAGAATGTTCATTGATCTCCTTTACAGCAAATGCCAGAACCAACGTGTTTTTGTAATTATGAGTGAGGTATCCTCATTGAGAGTTATAAACTATGTCAATATATTTCTGCTTCAGATTCAGACAGCTGATGCATTTTTATTTTTAGATAGATTCATAAACATAGAAAATGTATCACTTGTTTGCTCTGCACAACTGGAACTTTTAGCAAATAATAGCCTACATTGTATGGATTGGGAAGCCCTGACCTAGCTGGGATTAGCTAACATTGAAGTAAGTCCACATTTGTAGCCTGGTTTCTTCTCTCTTTAAGATCCTTTTTCTGCAAAAAATATGAAATTCACATTAGTATCTCCCTTTCACGATTAATTTGGATATTTGCAATGAAATTCCAATTCAGAGTGAACAGAAGGGGGAAGGTTTGTATGGTTTCAATCTTATGGAGATAACATTCTACAATTAACTTGACATTTGGGCTTTGCATTCTGTAAAAATGGTCATCCAGTTCCATTGTCCCACCACAGAATTTGTCATTCCCTGGTGACATGAAAGGGATTAAAATTCAGAAAGTATTAGGATACTTTTTCAGGACAGCCCCACAGCCTAGAATAGTCATGTTTTTGTCCTCATGAAGTAGAGGATTGTGAACATTTCTGAGAAAATGAACCCATGTATTGTTATTATCTAAAACAAGAACATTTGCCTCATTTGAGATTTCAGTATTGGGGGAGGCTAAGTTTCTCTGAGATCTAGAATTTAGACATAGCTAAGAGGCATTGCAATCAGTAATAGTGTAACCATTTTGCATTTGAGCAGAAAAAGAGGAAGGAAGCAAGCAAGCAAGCAAGCAAGCAAGCAAGCAAGGAAGGAAGGAAGGAAGGAAGGAAGGAAGGAAGGAAGGAAGGAAGGAAGGAAGGAAGGAAGGAAGGAAGGACAGCATTTAGGTGGTGATGAGGATGAGGATGAGGATACTTACAAGTACTGATCAAGCACATGAGAAGAGGGAGCACTTTGAAAAGTGATCTCATTGGAAAGAAAAAAGCCCTGATAAATAATGGCAGCAATGATTAAGTCTCCAGACTGATAATACTTGTGAAAAATTGGAAAGGGACCACTGAGGTTGCAGTTGTGGACAGGAGAGACACATATCACCATAGGAAAGAAGAGTAAAGTCAGTGCTCGGAATAGAACCAACTCAGTGCAAAATATGGTCATTGTCGACATCAAAATGTAGCTCAAATGTTACCGTTCAACAGAGGAGCTGGGTCATAATCAACCAGCCTCTCTTGAGTATTATCTAAAGGGAAGCAATGAAGTATCACAGGTTAAACAGGCAGCCTTCTTATTCTCACTACATGTAATTCTGTATTTTTGAGCTGGTATTAATATAATGCAATGTTTTAACCTGGGGTCATGGTTTTCTTGTGTTTACTGGGATTCCCTTGAGACATGGTAAAAAAGGACAATGATGATACGTAATTTGATAATTACTTGGGAGATAATAGCTTACGTAGAATAATACTTTCTTTGCAGTATGTCAAGAGGAAACATGTTTATCATATCTCTGCAGGACTCTGTAGTGTTGTGAACTCTTAAAAACAGACATGAAGTAGAAAATTGGGGAGAGCACCTTCTGCACAAAAAAAAAGAAAAAAAAATGGGCCTTTTTTTTCCAACAATGCTACCATGTTGGGCAGATACATATCTATAATCAGTATCCAAACTTTCTTGTTTCAAATGCTGTTTAAAATAAATGCTTAATACATGTTCTGCTATGAGAATGTCAGGATAAAATTATTGCTTTGAGGTCAAGGATGTTTTGAAAGAAGGAATTTTTCAACATTTTTTTTGTTGTTTAGTTTTTTTGATCCCGCCCTTATTATTTTTATAAAAATAATTATTTAGAATAAATTATAATATAATATAAACTATAAAATAATAATTATTTTATAAGTAATTATAATCACAATAATTTATCAATTTTATAAATAATTCAAGGCAGAGAACATACCAAATACTCCTTCCTCCTTGTATTTTCCCCACAACAACAATGCCATGAGATGAGTTGGGCTGAGAGAGAGTGACTGCCCCAAGGTCACCCAGCCTGCTTTCGTTCCTAAGATGGGAGTAGAACTCACTGTTCCCTGCTTTCTAGCCCAGAGCCTTAACCACTAGACCAAACTGTTTCTATATAATGCTGAATTTGTGATATGAGTCAATGTGTTAAGTTGCACTTATGTTAATCTTAAACAGCAGCTCTATCTAACATCTCTCTGTCTATTATCTATCTATCTATCTATCTATCTATCTATCTATCTATCTATCTATCTATCTATCTATCTATTATTCTATCGATCTATCTGTCTGTCTGTCTATCATTTCTTTTACTATTATCTATCATCTATCATCCTTATTGATGGGACGCGGTGGCACTGCGGGTTAAACCGCTGAGCTGTCGATCGGAAGGTCGGCGGTTCGAAACCGCGCGGCGGGGTGAGCTCCCGTTGCTCGTCCCAGCTTCTGCACACCAAGCAGTTCGAAAACATGCAAATGTGAGTAGATTAATTGGTACCGCTTCGGCGGGAAGGTAACGGCGTTCCGAGTCGTCATGCTGGCCACATGACCCGGAAGTGTCCTATGGACAACGCCGGCTCCAAGGCTTTGAAACGGAGATGAGCACCGCCCCCTAGAGTCGGACACGACTGGACTTTACGTCAAGGGAAACCTTTACCTTTTATCATCCTTATTATTAGGAAGGGAAAGACTGTTTATGGAGGAGAAAACTTCCCCTACTTTGAAAGAGATTGCAGTCAAAGGGGTTCTCTGTATGTTTACTTTCATAGTACTGTCTAACTTCCTGATTTGTCTCCCTTTCATGGGAATCTTCATGCAGAGCAAGAGAGACAAGTTACGGTGTTATGGTGTCATAGAATAAGAAGAAGTTATATATCTGTTTCCTTTTCCATTATGTCATAATTCAAATTGACCAATGTTTTTTTAGCATTTGCACAATGGTGTCTTTCAATATCATAGGGGCTCTGAATGCATTGCTAGGTTGCTTTCCATCCAAGAATCTGTTTGTATAAGCTGGAAGGAGTATTGTGTCTTCCTCCAGATACAGTAGAGAGATGAGAGAGAAAGAAAGAGGAGAAAGGGAGATATGGATTTAGAGGTGGGTATGGATAGAAATAAAAATATAAAGATGCCCTGAATTACTGCATATCCTTAGTAAGATGTTAATGTGTATATAGGGGTAAGGGAAAGAATATGGTTTCTAGCCTGGAGCCTTAACCACTAGACCAAACTGGCTCTATATATTGCTGAAGTCAATGAGAAGATGTACTTATGCTCTCCTTGAAGAGCAGCTATACATCTATTCATTCATCCATCACCTATCACCTGCCTATTTGTCTTTCTGTCATCCATCATCCATCACCTGTCATCCGTCATCTGTCATCCATCATCCATCATCATTTAGCTATGTCTCTAGGTCCCAGGGTATCTATTTGTATATAGAGATTCAGTAGAGGTAGGAATAGAAATATAAATTCATCAAATAATTTCAGTGACCATTTTGGTGTACTGGTTAAGGCATTAGGCTAGAAACTGGGAGATATTAGGTTGTAATCCTGCCTTAGGTAGGAAGCCAGTGGGGTGACCTTGGGCCAGTCACTCTCTCTTAGCCCTAGAAAGAAAGCAATGGAGATTCCCATTAATTCCCAGCAGGTATCTTCCATACCACCATTTGGGAAATAAGGAAAGCATATATGAAGGGTCTTTTAATAAAATTAGCAGAAAAACCATGAAAGAGAATATAAATCCTCAGCCGGCTTTCATTCCTAAGATGGGAGTAGAACTCACTGTCTCCTGCTCTCTAGTCCAGAGCTGAAGGTGATAAATTTAGCTTTGTTGAAACTGTCAGGTAACTTCCTGGCTAGGAAGGCCACCGTGAAGCTTACAGCAGCCAAGAACCCCATAAAGCCAAGGACAGTATAGAACATGGTGGTTGAACCTTCATTACATTGCAGGGAAATATCTTCAGCCATGGAGTAAAGATCTGAATACGGAAATGGGGGAGAAATTGCCCACCACACTACACAAATTACGACTTGCACCAGGGAGCAAGACAGGACAATAGTGGAGATCTTTTCCATTTTGGCTTCTGCAGTGGGATTACTGGGCTGCATCTTTTCCCCTAAATGCTATGTGATTGTGCTGAGGCCAGACTTGAACAAAAAGGAACAACTAATAAAGAGAGAAAAATGAATTATGGCTCTGTACATTATACATTCTTTTAGTGCTGGCTTTAGTCTGGTGGAGAAGTAGCTGCTCACAGGTTTTCCTGAACAACTGAATGAGTAACATAAGGAATGTGTCTCAATAATAACAATATTTTACAGATAAGGCGGCTGTGCAACTGATTTCCTAGAACACCAAATTCCTCATTAAAGGATAGAAGGAAAAGGTTATTTCAATAGGAAGAGATATCTGAATGGTATGAGGACTTTGAGGAAATATCAGAAAAGTCAAGACTGTGAATGAACAAATCTCTACCACCACCACCATCATCATCATCATCATCATCATCATCATCATCATCATCATCATTTTGCTCTTATAAATAAAAATAATACAATAAGTAATACACAACTTACTTTAAAAAAGGAAAATGAAAGAAAACTATTTGAAACAAAAATTTAAGGCATGCATTCACAGCTATGTGTTGCGTGTGTACCTGCATAATATTGCAATAAATGGTAACCATATTTCATTATAATCATACACAAATAATCTGCATCAATATATTTATCCTTCCATGTTGAGTTCAGTGTCTAGTTCAGTGAGATTTTTTTTCAAAACTAATATGAACACCTGAGAATACTAAATCTTGTCTCACAATTGAATTAATACATGTAAGGAACCATTATAGGACACCGTACAAACACATGAAGAAACATTAATTTCTTTTTGTCTTGTTCATCTTGAAAGGCATACATTTCAAAGAATATGGTGTGTCTGCTCAATATTATCTTCTCAGTAAGTATACATTTCAGGTTTATAAAAAAAAATAGAAACTTTCTGCATTGGGTGATTTAGAGAAATGGATCAGATTTGGACAAAATTGAACAGTTTGGCATCCACATTTTATTGGCTGACTAAAAAAGGAGGAGGATGGGGGAGGAGGAGGAGTGGGAGAGGAATTAGATGAAGGGTATGTTTATATGGAATTTAAAATTCCAAGGTGTAATCAAATCAAAGACCCAATTCATCAGATGATGACAGGTGCCATAAACAAATTTTAATGAGCATCTAATTCATCACACGAGAGTGTTCTCTACTGATAGACATAGTAACATTTATGCTCCCCTACACCCTTCTTATCCTCCTACCCCTCCTTTTATATATAGATATTTTTCTTTTAGACCTTTGTCATCATCCTGTCCCAACTAGGACCCAACACAGGAAGTGGTGTTTTTTTAGAAACTTTATTATAGAAAGGCCTACAAGAAATGTCTCAATAAGATTCAGTCCACGAACGTGCAACTCCATGTGACAGGGCCGGCATGTGGTTGGGCCCAGCACAGGATGCCGAGCAGTCCAGCTCAAAGGAAAGCTTTGGCATTGTGGCGGCGCTTTGCCCTGAAGGTCAGACCATGTGATAGCACAACAACGTCTGTCTCTGCAGCTACGCAAGGTTTAGCAGTGGGATCCGCCATGGCAGCAATACAAGTTTTTTTTTTTTTTCCCCATTTCCCATGTCATTGATCGAGAGGCCTTGCTGCAGGGCCATAGAATATCAATTGTAAACAATTGATTGGTTGATAAGGTAGAGGCTCATGACAGACTCTAAGCTGGAAAGAGATTTATGACCCATATCAACTGAATAGGAGTCTGCAATCATAATAAATTGAATTGCCAAGCATATAGCATCATGGAGGAAATGCCTGGCCCAGTTTCTTAGATTATGTAGGTATGTCTTCACACACACACACACACACACACTGGAATACACGCATACTATGTTTATCATGTTATCAATGTCACTGAAATATCCACTTCATAACTTTTATATATAGTCAACACACGGGCCATCTTTTTCCAGAGCAATATTTCTGTTACCCAGCCAATATCCAAACTAAGCACCCCTTTCCATATCAACCTTAAATACTACAAAAGTTGGCAAACCCCAAAATGTTGATCATGGGCAACTGGGAACATCCAGAAGGGGAAAAATGTCTGTTTGGGTATTCATCTCTGGAGCAGGGCTATATGCTGGCTAAAGAAGGAAAAGCACAATATTGAGTTCCGTGGTAAATGTAGTTTGAATTTTTACATGAGAAGAAGGTAATTCTCAGCCCCATAAATGGAGGATCATGATATATATAGTTCATTAATTAACATTAAACATTAAAGTTTCTAAAAGTAAACATTTAGAATATACTGAAACCTGACAATAGTCTATTTTCCATGCAATGGAGAATGAATGAATGAATGAATGAATGAATTAATGAATGAGGGAGGGAGGGAGGGAGGGAGGGAGGGAACAAATTTGAGAAATAAATAAATTTCATAAATTTCAGATGACCATTAGTGACCCCCACAGCTTTATTAAACAGACCCTGATCACAATTATTTTCATGCATATCATAAAATAGCAAGGATTTATAGCACCAGTTGAATTCCACATTAAATAGGAAGGAGTACTCTGAATGATATGTCAACTCTTTCCATTTACCACGTCACTGATCAAGAGGCTTTGTTGCAGGGCCATAAAATATCAATTGTGGAAAAGTGATTGGTTTGATAGGGTGGAAGCTTATGTCAGTCACCAAGCTGGAAACAAATTTATGGCCAACATCAGGATATGGGTTAAAAATCATTTGAAATAAGTGAAAAGAAACAAGCAACATTTTCTTACTGCACAATAAAACAGTGCTGAAAACTATGGCTCTCCCAGACTTTAGAACTTTCTGTTCTGAAATTTATTCACTTTGTCAACGTAGCCCAATTAAAAACATGTCTCCAATGATATTTCCTTATTATTTGCTTATTTACTAGGCACTACACAGTTCCAGTCCCAAAGGACTCTAAGCAGTTTACCAGACCTGGTCTGATTAGGAAGGTTAAAAGCAAATATCAGGATATAGTTAAATGACAAATGCAATAACCCAAGTGCTGAAAGAACTCTCCAAACAATCAATAAAGGGGGTGGGAGCCTATGAAGTGATGGGTCCACTTCTCTTTGGCTCTTTGGAAAGGTCATGTTTGAATGTACTTCCTAGAATCCAGCAGGGTGGGCGGTAGTGTAAGTTGGGTAGTTCTCTTGTTGCAGAGAATTCCATCTTTACAGCTACAGAATGAGCAAAATGTTTCTTGTTTAACATTTGTTCATTGGAATTTTCTTTTCATTTTTTTCCCCCTCTAGCTTCTATATTGTTTCAGTTATGAGACCTTTTCTTCCTAGCCCATCAATATCATCATTCTATTTTCTACTCAAAGTCTCTAAGGAGTTTCACTGAACATCCATCGATGTCCCCTATAATTACCCAAGGAGTCTTAGTAATGTAGCTTCTTCTCAAATCCTTGAGGAATTCCAAAGGACAATGCAGAAGAACAGCTCCAGATTGAAAGGTGCTATTAATTGTGGGACCAGAGAGCCAGAGATGCAACAATCTGCTCTTTGAGAAAATATATATATATGTGGGCTGTTCTAATTACTGAGAGTTTTCTCTTATGTTTCATTGTTGCAGACAGAACTGGTTCATATGTGATGACATATGTTTTCTTGAAGAAGATGTTATTTTTCATGGCAATTATGGCAGTGTTACTGCCAGGGATTACATGCCTTATTCCTGCTCCTACAGCATGTGCTGTGGGGAAACTTCACCTTATTAAGCACAAGTATTTTCTCTCAGGGGATTTCATAATGGCCGGCATCCTATCTCAGTTCTACATGATATCTGATCCAATGAGTTTCACAAGGCATCCATCTGAAGAACTGGTTGACGAGCTCATGTAAAGACTTTCTCTTCTTAACTGTAGCATATCTCAAGCCAGATATCTTTCTCTAATGTGGTACCTGGACCAAGTTAATTACTGTCATTACTTGTAGCACAAGCTATTTCTCCTGTTTCTTGATGGCTAGTTCCTTAATTATTAAGTAATATTGATTGTTCCCTACTGATATTTCTTCCCTGGCAAATAAATAATAAACACACACATACATACACATACATATTGGGCTTTTCTCATTTACTTAGTGTGGAATGAATAATCAGTGCTGTTCTATTGAATCACCCTTTGTAGCTAATTGATCATCAACATTTAGTGGTTTAATTGTTTCTCTGAGTATGAGGGAACAAGAGGCTGAGTAGCACTTTGAATTTGCTTCCAGACAGCTGCTTCAGCATGCAGGGAGCACAAATGTAGGGCCCGTCTGCCTAATGAAAGAGCTACCTCTTTTCCTAGGATAAGGGAGCCCTTTGAAGGTCTCTCATGATCCCAGAGAAACAGTGACATGCAACAAAATTCTCAAATACAAATGCTTCAAAACATATTCCCCCCTGCAAAAACAAACAAACAAACAATGGTACAAGATTAGAAATAGGTCCAGAAATTACAGGTAGAACATATTATTATTATTATTATTATTATTATTATTATTATTATTATTATTATTATTTCTTCAAGCAATTCATCTGTTTCCTGCTGAAAATTGTTTATAATGAATGAAAGGAATTGTAACAGCCAGTCCCGATCCACTGGGGAAATATATACATATACATATACATATACATATACATATACATATACATATACATATACATATACATATACATATACATATACATATACATATACATATACATATACATATACATATACATGTTTTGCCCAAGAGCATTTTCCCTTTCATCAAAAATCATGTTTTAGGCCATTGCAAAACATCTTTGCAGAACATTTCAATTTTAAGTATCTCATGAGATTTCATACTCTTCCATTAGAATATTCTACATTCGGTGGTCATGTGATTTACACATTACAAAAATGATTCAGGGCATCTGTAGAAATGGAAAAAGTTTCTGACTGCTAATGCATTTTCATGATTCCCTGCACGGTACTATACAATCTAGTTTTCTGTATACTGTTTAGCTGAATTATCACTAAAGTATATGAAATGTCATATTCTTTAAGAGAAGAAATGTGATCTGGAATGTATCTCTCATTGCAGATTTTTCCTGCAGAACTACCAACATATCCTGGCCTTGGTTTTTGCTGTAAAGGAGATCAATGAGAACAATCTCATATTATCCAACATGACTCTGGGTATTCACATCTCTAACAGTTATTTCATGGCCAAATGGACCTACTTTGCTTCAATGGAGCTTCTCTCAACACGGGGCAGGTTCATCCCCAATTATAAGTGTGATGCCAAGGACTGGGCAGTATCTGTTATTGCAGGACCTACCTCTCACATCTGTCCCTTCATGGCAAACATTTTGAATGTCTACAAGATGCCCCAGGTAAGATTTGCTTTTGGAATAAGTGTAATGGGCTGTGAAAATATCCTTGAGAAAAAGACAGAATAAAAAAAAAACGAGCCCAAACCAGAAATGTCATTTGAGAAAGTATATCAGAATTGGCCCTCCCTAGTTCTCTGGAAGGTAAGGCAGGGGAGGGGGGAAGCTCTTCCAGAGTTGCAAGATTGATTTGCGGTAGTCCTGACCAGGAAACCAAAATCATGAATTCTGATACTACTTTTATTGTAAGGTTACAGTAACAGAATCTTGGAGGCCTGAAGCATCCCTCCCTGTTACATTTACAAAGTTATTTTTACAAAACAACAACAACAAATCAACAAGTAATTCTTCTTTTATATTACATGTTGTGATTTGGAAATAAAGTGTCAGCCCAAACAGGGATGAATGAAGTATGTGATGGCCAGATGACATGGATATTTTTTAATACTGAACTAGATTTATTCCTCATTCTGAATCCAAACCTATTAATATACTATGATTCCTTCACTTATTGAAGAAGAAAAAAAAAACACTGTATAAAAATGTCAATACATTTTCATCGACACATTTTCTCACCATATTTTAACATTCAATTCATTGTATTATTAATTAGGAAAAGTTATCTTGATCTTTATATTGCAGAATGACCTTCCTTCCTTCCTTCCTTCCTCCTTCCTTCCCCCTTCTCCATGAATGTTCCATAATAATTCAAATAATAATAATAATAATAATAATTGCATTAATAAATGTAGTACAAATGGAAGAAAACTTTCAATACATTTTCATCAATACATAATCTCACCATGTTTTAGTATTCAATTAAATGTATTATTATTTGGGAATTGTTATCTTAATCTTTATATTGCAGAATGACCTTCCTTCCTCCCTTCCTCCCTTCTTTCTTTCCCCATTCTCCATGACTGATCCATAGTAATTCAAATTAAAAAAAAAAAAAAAGTAGTACAAATGGAAGACACCTGTCAATATATTTTCATCAATACATTTTCTCACTGTGTTTGATTCATGGACATGATTACGCAATTCAATGTATTATAATTCGGGAATCTTGATCTTGATCTTCATATTGCAGAATGCCCTCCCTCTTTTTCCTTCCTTCCTTCCTTCCTTCCTTCGTTCCTCTCCATGATCGTTCCATAGTAATTCAAATAATTTTTAAAATGTTGTACGAATGGAAGAGAACTGCACAGAAAGTTAAATAACAAACTCTGTGGATGAGTCACTGTTCATTCCCTTATTTCACATCCAAACACAGCCGTTTTACTGGACTGTGGAAAGCATGAGGGCAGCTAGGAAAAAGAGCAGACCTGAAAGATAAATAGCCGGCTGAGTTACCACACTGCTCATTACACATTCTGGCTAATATTTGCTAATACTTGGTAAACACAATCAGAGTATTGTGTTATTTAAAGAATTTCTCCTTCTTCTGAAACCAGAATAATCAATGGATTAATAAATCCTAAGTGGACATGGGCAGTTCCATCAAATGGAATGTGATATCAGGATTTCCATGGCACATTGAATGTGGCAGCACTGTGGGACATTTTACCCCCAAACTTAGTGACTTACGTCTCTTTAAAGCATAAGGCACCATTTTTGCATTTCCCAAATTCTGAACATGGGAAAATGATCCAAAGATTGAGCAGTGGTTGCATTTCAGTTCACACAATGTTTGTTACTGGGGATCTGCATATTTTCTACTCCTGTTTGAAAGTGGGGAGGGGGAGCATTTGATTTGTAGTACGCTTGATCCTGAAATTTGGATAAGATAGTATTTATTTATTTATTTATTAAATTTATATCACCACCCATATCCCTAATGGGGGACTCTGGGAGGTTTACAATAAAACAAGACTAAAAACATGACCACATACATTAGCATTACAATATCCATAAAAACCTTCAGCAAAGGATCGTTACCTTGCGGTGGTGCTGGAGCTTGAGCACCTCAATGATGCCATGAGCTAAACCGTGAAGGGCCACCCAAGATGGGAAGGTCATGACAGAGAGGTCAGACTAAATGCGATCCCTGGGGAAGGTAATGGCAACCCACCCCAGTATTCTTGCCGTGAAAACTAAATGGATCAGTACAACCAGAGATATGTCGGTATACCATCGGAAGATGAGGCCCCCAGGTTGGAAGATGGTCAAAATGCTACTGGGGAGGAACAGAGGATGAGCTCAACTAGCCCCAGACGTGATGACGCAGCTAACTCAAAGCCAAAAGGACGGGTAGTGGCCGACAGTACTGGTGGTGAACGGCGAATCCGATGTTCTAAGGATCAACACACCATTGGAACCTGGAATGTAAGATCTATGAGCCAGGTCAAATTGGATGTGGTTATTGGTGAGATGTCAAGATTAAAGATAGACATTCTGGGCATCAGTGAACTGAAATGGTCTGGAATGGGCCACTTCACATCAGATGACCACCAGATCTACTACGGTGGACAAGAGGACCACAGAAGAAATGAAGTAGCCTTCATAATTAATAGTAATGTGGCTAAAGCAGTGCTTGGATACAATCCAAAAAATGATAGAATGGTCTCAATTCAAATTCATGGCAAGCCATCTAACATCACAGTGATCCAAATATACACCCCAACCACAAATGCTGAAGAAGCTGAAGTAGAGCAGTTCTATGAGGATCTGCAGAACCTACTGGACAACACGCCTAAAAGAGATGTTATTTTCATCACAGGAGACTGGAATGCTAAGGTGGGCAGTCAAATGACACCTCAAATTACAGATAAGTATGGCATGGGAGAACAAAATGAAGCAGGACATAGGCTGATAGAATTTTGCCAAGACAATTCACTCTGCATAACAAACACTCTCTTCCAAGAACCTAAGAGATGGCTTTATACATGGACTTCACCAGATGGACAACACCGAAATCAGATTGACTACATCCTTTGCAGCCAAAGGTGGTGGACATCTGTACAGTCGGTAAAAACAAGGCCTGGAACTGACTGTAGTTCCGATCACGAACTTCTTATTGCACAATTTAGGATCAGACTAAAGAGATTAGGGAAGACCCACAGATCAGCTAGATATGAGCTCACTAATATTCTTAAGGAATATGCAGTGGAGGTGAAGAATAGATTTAAGGGACTGGACTTAGTAGATAGGGTCCCGGAAGAACTCTGGACAGAAGTTGGCGGCATTGTTCAGGAGGCGGCAACAAAATACATCCCAAAGAAAGAGAAAACCAAGAAGGCAAAATGGCTGTCTGCTGAGACACTAGAAGTAGCCCAAGAAAGAAGGAAAGCAAAAGGCAACAGTGATAGGGGGAGATATGCCCAATTAAATGCAAAATTCCAGAGGTTAGCCAGAAGAGATAAGGAATTATTTTTAAACAAGCAATGCGCAGAAGTGGAAGAAGACAATAGAATAGGAAGGACGAGAAACCTCTTCCAGAAAATTAGAAACATTGGAGGTAAATTCCAGGCAAAAATGGGTATGATCAAAAACAAAGATGGCAAGGACCTAACAGAAGAAGAAGAGATCAAGAAAAGGAGGCAAGAATATACAGAAGTCCTGTATAGGAAGGATAACAATATCGGGGATAGCTTTGACGGTGTGGTCAGTGAGCTAGAGCCAGACATCCTGAAGAGTGAGGTTGAGTGGGCCTTAAGAAGCATTGCTAATAACAAGGCAGCAGGAGACGAGGGCATCCCAGCTGAACTGTTCAAAATCTTGCAAGATGATGCTGTCAAGGTAATGCATGCTATATGCCAGCAAATTTGGAAAACACAAGAATGGCCATCAGATTGGAAAAAATCAACTTATATCCCCATAAAAAAAAAGGGAAACACTAAAGAATGTTCAAACTATCGAACAGTGGCAGTCATTTCGCATGCCAGTAAGGTAATGCTCAAGATCCTGCAAGGTAGACTTCAGCAGTTCATGGAGCGAGAATTGCCAGATGTACAAGCTGGGTTTAGAAAAGGCAGAGGAACTAGAGACCAAATTGCAAATATCTGATGGATAATGGAAAAAGCCAGGGAGTTTCAGAAAAAACATCTATTTCTGTTTTATTGACTATTCTAAAGCCTTTGACTGTGTGGACCATAACAAATTGTGGCAAGTTCTTAGCGGTATGGGGATACCAAGTCATCTTGTATGCCTCCTGAAGAATCTGTATAACGACCAGATAGCAACAGTAAGAACAGACCATGGAACAATGGACTGGTTTAAGATTGGGAAAGGAGTACGGCAGGGCTGTATACTCTCACCCTACCTATTCAACATGTATGCAGAACACATCATGCGACAAGCTGGGCTTGAGGAATCCAAGGCTGGAGTTAAAATCTCTGGAAGAAACATTAACAATCTCAGATATGCAGATGATACCACTTTGATGGCTGAAAGTGAAGAGGAACTGAGGAGCCTTATGATGAAGGTGAAAGAAGAAAGTGCAAAAGCTGGTTTGCAGCTAAACCTCAAAAAAACCAAGATTATGACAACCAGCTTGATTGATAACTGGCAAATAGAGGGATAAAATGTAGAAGCAGTGAAAGACTTTGTATTCCTAGGTGCAAAGATTACTACAGATGCTGACTGCAGTCAGGAATTCAGAAGACACTTAATCCTTGGGAGAAGAGCAATGACCAATCTCGATAAAATATTTAAGAGCAGAGACCTCACACTGACAACAAAGGTCCGCATAGTTAAAGCAATGGTGTTCCCTGTAGTAACATATGGCTGCGAGAGCTGGACCATAAGGAAGGCTGAGCGAAGGAAGATCGATGCTTTTGAACTGTGGTGTTGGAGGAAAATTCTGAGAGTGCCTTGGACTGCAAGAAGATCAAACCAGTCCATCCTCCAGGAAATAAAGCCAGACTGCTCACTTGAGGGAATGATATTAAAGGCAAAACTGAAATACTTTGGCAACATAATGAGAAGACAGGACACCCTGGAGAAGATGCTGATGCTAGGGAGATTGGAAGGCAAAAGGAAGAGGGGCAGACCAAGGTCAAGGTGGATTGATGATATTCTAGAGGTGACGGACCCGTCCCTGGGGGAGCTGGGGGTGTTGACGACCGACAGGAAGCTCTGGCGTGGGCTGCTCCATGAAGTCACGAAGAGTCGGAAGCGACTAAACGAATAAACAACAACAACAATCCATAAAAACAAATGTTAAATCCAAGTGGCGATATAGCACACACTAAAAAGAGCTATGGTGCCAGCCAACCCCAGGAGAAGCTATCTCTCTCCCCCTCCCAAGCAAGGCAGCAGAACCAGGTCTTCAGTTTCTTCCGGAAGTCGGAGAGCAAGGAAACCCATCTCAACTCCGGGGGCAAGATGTTCAAAGGGCGGGTGCCACTGCCGAGAAGGCTCTGTATGGAAAGTAAGAGGCAGATGCATTACCAAAATATGAAATAATTTAAATGCAAAGGAGGAAATTCATTCACTGCGCCCTTCCAGTACTTGTGGGATTGCAGTTTATATCCATATTTGCATCTGTATCAGTATGCATAAAGATTATAAGATGAGAACTAAGAAAAACGGTAAAAGGGACAGGGTCATATTGAACATAAAACAGGGTTCTTATATTGCTCATCCTATCTCATCTGCATCCCACCGTGACTTCATTGCTTCACTTTTTCTGCTGTTTCCTATCAGGAGAAGAATAGCTAAATGCTGGGATGGGTTTGATTCCTTAATCAAGGAAGCTGTAGCCCTTAAACTTTGGGGCCCATTTTCAGCATAACATTTCCTGAATTAATGCATTTCTGAGGCCTCCAGCTTCGTACTTTTACTACAATTGCAGCTATTGAGTGAAAATTCTGCACATCAATTCTTTTTGAATATGGTTATGTTAATGTTTGCAAGGAAGACCATAAATTAAGAACAGCATTTTCAAACATAACGAATATTTCATTTTGGAAAACCATGTTCCCTGTGTTTTCCACATTTAGCTCATATATGGATCTTCTCCAATGATAGATGACAAGATACAGGCAGCTTTCTTTCATCGTTTTTTCCCAAATGGTGACCAACAGATCATGGGTATTCTCCAGTTGCTTTTGTACTTAAGGTGGACTTGGATTGGGCTAATTTTCCAACGAAATGAGAGTGGAGAGAGGTTCATACAAAATGGTGTTGCTTTGTTTTCCCAGAAAGGTATCTGCTTTGACTTCATGCAAGAGATGGCCAAGGAAACATTTTCTAATGATATTGCAGGCACATTTAAAGATTTTCTTAAAATGTACATGATTATCATGAAGAGCACTGCAAATGTTATTATCCTATATTGTGAAAACCAGGTCACTGCCATTTTTAGAATGGTGCCCTATTTTACAGAATTTGAAGAGACAGCAATTAAGAGAAAAGATAAAGTTTGGATAATTCCAGCCCAGATGGAGTTTACATCAGTTCCCTTTCAAAGAATGCTAGTTATGGACTCCTTCCATGGTGTTATAAATTTTGCAGTTTCTTCCAAGGAGATCTCTGGATTCAATAAATTCCTTCAGATGAGAAACCCAACTTCAGAAGAAGACCATTTACTGAGAGTGTTTTGGGAAAAGGTTTTTGAATGTTCTTTTCCTCAAGATGAGTTCGATGAAGATAATGGACAGCTGTGCACTGGAGAAGAGAAGCTTGAAAAGCTTCCTAAGTCTGTCTTTGACACCACCATGACTGGGCAGAGCTACAGCATCTATAATGCAGTCTATGCGGTGGCACATGCTTTGACAGCCATGTTTTCATCCAAATCCAAACACAGAGCAAGGGCAAACAGTGGGAGACTGATTATTCTCAATCAAGAAACATGGCAGGTAATAATAGAATGAACAAACTTTTCCCTTTGCTCTTATCTCTAATGCAATGGGCTGTAGCACTTTGGGTATAACCATTGAGAACACTGGAGTGATGATTTTGTTTCTCTTGCCCCTCAATTTTCCTCATAGTTTCAGGACTGAGTGAAACTTTTGTAATTGGGAATATCTGGCTCTTTGTACATCACCCAGAGTCACTTGTTTGTGAGATGGGCAGCAATATATACAGTATTTGAAAAATAAATATCTTTGCCACAACAATATAGAAGAAAAGATTAAGATGCAGCAGCAGCTGCATGGTTAGCAGAGGTTCAAAACATCTTTGGAAGGGAAGAAACAGAGATGATGGGTGGCGGAACACTAGTTCTATTATTGTGCCCAGACATATATAATGGATGACCCATAATTTAATACCATTGTAATCTTTCTTTCTTTCTTTCTTTCTTTCTTTCTTTCTTTCTTTCTTTCTTTCTTTCTTTCTTTCTTTCTTTCTTTCTTTCTTTCTTTCTTTCTTTTTCTTCCTTCCTTCCTTCCTTCCTTCCTTCCTTCCTTCCTTCCTTCCTTCCTTCCTTCCTTCCTTGCTTCTTCCTTCCTTCCTGCCTGCCTGCCTGCCTGCCTGCCTGCCTGCCTGCCTGCCTGCCTTCCTTCCTTCCTTCCTTCCTTCCTTCCTTCCTTCCTTCCTTCCTTCCTTTCTTTCTTTCTTTCTCATTAATTGAATTATTTTGCTTCTGTTTAGCTCCATCACTATTTGAGAACCATCTCATTCAATAACACCGCAGGAGAGAAAGTTTCCTTTAATGAAAATGGGGACCTAGAGACTGGATTTGATATTTTCAACTGGGTCACATTCCCAAACCAGACCTTTGTTAAAGTCAAAGTTGGAAGGATAGACCCAGTAGCTTCACCAGATAAGCTTCTCACCATTTCTGCACAGGACATCATCTGGCCCACCACGTTTAACCAGGTATTTCCTGCTCAGCTTTCAAACTGTGCACATTCATCCTTCCTTGTTTTCAGAATTACAGATTTTAATAGATCCTGTCCTTCAAGTTGTCAGGTTTAAAACTGTGAAGAGGAAGAAATAATCACCAGATATTTTGACATACAAAGACTTAAACCTCTGTTTAGTAAGGATTAAAATAATTTACTTATATCTCCTTATCAATTTGTTATGGTTTTTAGCAGACCTTAATCAAAGAGTCTATTCCTACTGGTATTTCGAGGTTGCCCAGTTAAAAACAACTACAGGAACAACACACATTTGAAAGTGCATTAAAGTAATTAAAGGTATATATAATATAATTCACAAAGCTTTAACTCTGACATTTCTGAAATTTTAATGCCTACTATATGTGCTGGGAGATATCCATAATGAAGAGAGGGTATGTTTGGGAAATCCAAGTTTTCTTTCCCAACAGTGACACTGATTTTATTCAAGCTAGAATTCCAAACTGTATGCAATTGGAAGTTACCTTTTTCATTTGAAAGGGAGAATAACTTTATAGAATGTTAGTTTTGTTTAAACAAGTTGCAAAAAATGCAATATGAACCAAGCTGGCATCTCTTTTCTTGAGGACCATTCTAGTTGTTGGTTATTAGGTGCCTCTGAGTTGGCGTCTTCACTAGTATCTATATGGCAAATATATTTCTTCAGTTTTTAGAAGAAATACAACCAGAATGTTCCCTAGAGGTGAAGATAACAAGGCTTAGACTCTCATACTTTGGGCAGATCTTAAGGAAAGACCAATCACTTGAAAAGGACATCATCTTTGGTAAAGTCGAGGGCCAGCAGAAAAAAGGAAGACCTTCAATGTGATGGATTGATACAATTACAGCAACAAAGGATGCAAACATTCGAATAGCATTTAGTTCTGGAATTCATAGTTCTACCATGAGTTGTGAATGACTCAACGACAACTAACAACAAGAACAACAAGGTGTCTCTGAGATGGGTTCTCCACCTAGTAACTATATGGACAAATGCTCACCTTCTTGACTTAATAACTCATCACTGTTTCACACATATTCAAGCAATTACTTTCATCCCATCCTTTCAGCTAGTCCATTGTCTTTTTCTTCTCCTTGCTTCCAGATTTTTGGAGTTCCCATTTCCTAATTATTATAATTGGAGCAATCACCCTCTACTTGATCCAGGAGTGATTGATTGATAAGTTCTTCATACAATTGATGGTTGTTGTTGTTTATTCGTTTAGTCGCTTCCGACTCTTCGTGACTTCATGGAGCAGCCCACGCCAGAGCTTCCTGTCGGTCGTCAACACCCCCAGCTCCCCCAGGGACGAGTCCGTCACCTCTAGAATATCATCCATCCATCTTGCCCTTGGTTGGCCCCTCTTCCTTTTGCCTTCCAATCTCCCTAGCATCAGCATCTTCTCCAGGGTGTCCTGTCTTCTCATTATGTGGCCAAAGTATTTCAGTTTTACCTTTAATATCATTCCCTCAAGTGAGCAGTCTGGCTTTATTTCCTGGAGGATGGACTGGTTTGATCTTCTTGCAGTCCAAGGCACTCTCAGAATTTTCCTCCAACACCACAGTTCAAAAGCATCGATCTTCCTTCGCTCAGCCTTCCTTATGGTCCAGCTCTCGCAGACATATGTTACTACAGAGAACACCATTGCTTTAACTATGCGGACCTTTGTTGTCAGTGTGATGTCTCTGCTCTTAACTATTTTATCGAGATTGGTCATTGCTCTTCTCCCAAGGATTAAGCACCTTCTGATTTCCTGACTGCAGTCAGCATCTGCAGTAATCTTTGCACCTAGAAATACAAAGTCTTTCACTGCTTCTACATTTTCTCCCTCTATTTGCCAGTTATCAATCAAGCTGGTTGCCATAATCTTGGTTTTTTTGAGGTTTAGCTGCAAGCCAGCTTTTGCACTTTCTTCTTTCACCTTCATCATAAGGCTCCTCAGTTCCTCTTCACTTTCAGCCATCAAAGTGGTATCATCTGCATATCTGAGATTGTTAACGTTTCTTCCAGAGATTTTAACTCCAGCCTTGGATTCCTCAAGGCCAGCTTGTCTCATGATGTGTTCTGCATACATGTTGAATAGGTAGGGTGAGAGTATACAGCCCTGCCGTACTCCTTTCCCAACCTTAAACCAGTCCGTTGTTCCGTGGTCTGTTCTTACTGTTGCTACTTGGTCATTATACAGATTCTTCAGGAGGCATACAAGATGACTTGGTATCCCCATACCGCTAAGAACTTGCCACAATTTGTTATGGTCCACACAGTCAAAGGCTTTAGAATAGTCAATAAAACAGAAATAGATGTTTTTCTGAAACGCCCTGGCGTTTTCCATTATCCAGCGGATATTGGCAATTTGGTCTCTAGTTCCTCTGCCTTTTCTAAACCCAGCTTGTACATCTGGCAATTCTCGCTCCATGAACTGCTGAAGTCTACCTTGCAGGATCTTGAGCATTACCTTACTGGCATGCGAAATGACTGCCACTGTTCGATAGTTTGAACATTCTTTAGTGTTTCCCTTTTTTTTTATGGGGATATAAGTTGATTTTTTCCAATCTGATGGCCATTCTTGTGTTTTCCAAATTTGCTGGCATATAGCATGCATTACCTTGACAGCATCATCTTGCAAGATTTTGAACAGTTCAGCTGGGATGCCGTCGTCTCCTGCTGCCTTGTTATTAGCAATGCTTCTTAAGGCCCATTCAACCTCACTCTTCAGGATGTCTGGCTCTAGCTCACTGACCACACCGTCAAAGCTATCCCCGATATTGTTATCCTTCCTATACAGGTCTTCTGTATATTCTTGCCTCCTTTTCTTGATCTCTTCTTCTTCTGTTAGGTCCTTGCCATCTTTGTTTTTGATCATACCCATTTTTGCCTGGAATTTACCTCCAATGTTTCTAATTTTCTGGAAGAGGTCTCTTGTCCTTCCTCTTCTATTGTCTTCCACTTCCACACATTGCTTGTTTAAAAAACAATTCCTTATCTCTTCTGGCTAACCTCTGGAATTTTGCATTTAATTGGGCATATCTCCCCCTATCACTGTTGCCTTTTGCTTTCCTTCTTTCTTGGGCTACTTCTAGTGTCTCAGCAGACAGCCATTTTGCCTTCTTGGTTTTCTCTTTCTTTGGGATGTATTTTGTTGCCGCCTCCTGAACAATGCCACCAACTTCTGTCCATAGTTCTTCCGGGACCCTATCTACTAAGTCCAGTCCCTTAAATCTATTCTTCACCTCCACTGCATATTCCTTAGGAATATTAGTGAGCTCATATCTAGCTGATCTGTGGGTCTTCCCTAATCTCTTTAGTCTGATCCTAAATTGTGCAAGAAGAAGTTCGTGATCGGAACTACAGTCAGCTCCCGGCCTTGATTTTACCGACTGTACAGATGTCCGCCACCTTTGGCTGCAAAGGATGTAGTCAATCTGATTTCGGTGTTGTCCATCTGGTGAAGTCCATGTATAAAGCCGTCTCTTAGGTTGTTGGAAGAGAGTGTTTGTTATGCAGAGTGAGTTGTCTTGGCAAAATTCTATCAGCCTATGTCCTGCTTCGTTTTGTTCTCCCAGGCCATACTTACCTGTAATTCGAGGTGTCATTTGACTGCCCACCTTAGCATTCCAGTCTCCCGTGATGAAAATAACATCTCTTTTCGGCATGTTGTCCAGTGGGTGCTGCAAATCCTCATAGAACTGCTCTTCTTCAGCTTCTTCAGCATTTGTGGTTGGAGCGTATAATTGTATCACTGTGATGTTAGATGGCTTGCCCTGAATTCGAATTGAGATCATTCTGTCATTTTTTGGGTTGTATCCAAGCACTGCTTTCGCCACTTGACTATTAATTATGAAGGCTACTCCATATCTCCTGTGGTCCTCTTGTCCACAGTAGTAGATCTGGTGGTCATTTGATGTGAAGTGGCCCATTCCAGTCCATTTCAGTTCACTGACGCCCAGAATGTCTATCTTTAATCTTGACATCTCACTAATAATCACATCCAATTTGCCCTGGCTCATAGATCTTACATTCCAGGTTCCAATGATGTGTTGATCCTTAGAACATCAGATTCGCCATTCACCACCAGCACCGTCGGCTGCTAGCCGTCCTTTCGGCTTTGAGCTAGCTGCGTCATCACGTCTGGGGCTAGTTGAGTTCATCCTCTGTTCCTCCCCAGTAGCATTTTGACCATCTTCCGACCTGGGGGTCTCATCTTCCAATGGTATACTGACATATCTCTGGTTGTACTGATCCATTTAGTTTTCACGGCAAGAATACTGGGGTGGGTTGCCATTACCTTCCCCAGGGATCGCATTTAGTCTGACCTCTCTGTCATGACCTTCCCGTCTTGGGTGGCCCTTCATGGTTTAGCTCATGGCATCGTTGAGGTGCTCAAGCTCCAGCACCACAACAAGGTAACGATCCTTTGCTGAAGACAATTGATGGAGTTCTTAGTAAAAATCTGGGAATTTATAATTTGCAGCTATCTACCCTTTTCTTTCTTTTTCAGCCTCAATGTCCACAGTTCCACAGCTGGCAACACCATCATTTTTCCTGACTGGCTTGTCATAATTGTCACTGAAATAACCCCACCATCCATCTTCTTTCTAAAGTTGTCATTGGTTTCTTTCCTAGGGTTATTTTATTTTTGTATTTTCTGTCGTGCCTTTACTATTTTTATAAATAACTCAAGGAGACCAACATACCTAATACTCCTTCCTCCTCCTCATTTCCCCACAACAACCCTGTGGGGTGAGTTGGACTGAGAGAGAGTGACTGGTAATATCCGCACCCTTCATCTTCTTTTTAAAGTTGTCATTGGTTTCGTTCCTAGGGTTAATCTCTTCTATATGTCTTCTGCATACTGTCCATCTTTAGCTGTTCTTGAGTTCTTGGAGAAAAACTTATCAGCAACCTTTCCTTTGTTACAGTCTGTTGTATGTGCAAACAAGCATGCAGGTAGATGTTACCATTTTTCTCTTCAGTTTTAACCCAGAATTTTCATTTTCTTTTTTACTTCATACTGAGGGTTGAACCTTTTTTCTTGCTCCAGCAACAGGATGGGCCACCTAACATTTTGGGTATAGAGGAATTAATAAGATTTTCTCAGGGTTTGTCCTTAGGGTTCTGGGAAGGCTATTTCTAGTCACATTTTCTTTCACTGCATCAAAAGCAAGGTTTCCCCCCATCTGCTTTATCTCATATAAATACTGGCTTTCTCTGGCAAGTCTCCCCCACACCAACCTCAGGCTTGGCTTTCTTTCTTCACTGGTCTTTCACAGTGAGATTCTTGGCTGCGTGATTGCTTTTTTATTATGGGGTGGGTGGAGTTCAGCAGTGGAATGAAGAAATGAATATTTAAGACAATGAATCAGCAGAAGAATAGTGAATTTATCAGAGATAAATACTGTGGATGGATGGATGGATGGATGGATGGATGGATGGATGGATGAATGGATGGATGGATGGATGGTTGGATGGATATTCTGCCAAGTTCCCCTTTTTGCCCCAAATAATGGGAAGAATGATAAAACTTCTGCTCTACAAAAGTTGCATTCATTAAATATGATTTCTCTAAAGCATAATGAGATTTTGGGACATCTACATCCTACACTCATTATTTAAAAGTAAACTCCACATTGAAATAGAATTTTCTGAAAGAAAACATAGGACTTTTAATAAATCCTGGTTTCACTTCTTTATAGGTTCTACCTCTTTCTGTATGCAATGACAATTGTTATTCAGGCTACAGTAAGATGAAAATAGAAGGGAAGCCATTTTGCTGTTATGATTGCCTTCCATGCGCAAAAGGGAAAATTTCAAACCAGATGGGTAAGAGTTGTCTTGTGCAAAACTATTCAGACTTCTTAACTGTGATTCAAAATACTAATATTTAAACGTCCTATAACTGACTTCTAATGTGGTGACTGAACCAATGATATTGCTCTGTAAATACTAAAAATGAGAGGATATTTCAGAATGTCCAAAAATACATGTCCAGTCTGGGTTGTTCTAGATTGTTCCAGATTATGGCTTCTGATTGCTGCAGAACTGAATAAAGATCAGCCTAACAAAGACATCTTTTTGTAATATGAAGTAAGATCTATTGTGTATGTGTGTGTCTGTGTAAAAGTGTAACAGGGAGGATTGGGATCAAGTTGCTGAAATTAAGAGCTTAATTCCATTATACAATTGGATACCATGTAATTTACATTTTCCTCCCCCATCTAACCCTAAACTATTTTTTGCTTTCCATTTTTTCAGGAAAGTTCTGAATGATAAAAGATTATTACACAAATATTTATTAGATTTTGTAATAAGGCAAGTCCTTATCACAAAGAAATATATATGTCTCAAAAGGTTTGCTATACTTAGAGCATGGCACTAAATGTAAACAGGAATTACTTAACTAGGAATAAATGAATCTCATTAATTAACTCTCAGTCCCACTACCTGCATATTTCTAGAACTGATCTCTAAGTTTTCTTTTTCCAGATGCAGTTGATTGCTTCCAATGTTCAGAATATGAATATCCAAACAAAGCTCAAAATCTTTGCATTCTAAAACAAACAACTTTTCTGACTTACAATGAGCCACTGGGACTCACCTTGGCCACTGTGAGTCTCTCCTTTTCATGCATCACTGCTTTGGTGCTGGGGATCTTCATTAAACAGCAGGACACCCCCATAGTCAAAGCCAACAACAGGAACCTCACCTACATTCTCCTCATTGTTCTCCTGCTCTCTTTCCTTTGCAGTTTGCTCTTTGTTGGGCAACCTGACCAAGTGAAATGTCTCATGCGACAAACCGCCTTTGGTATCACCTTCTCTATAGCCCTTTCTTGTATACTGGGAAAAACAACCATAGTGGTTCTTGCTTTCATGGCCACCAAGCCAGGCTCCCAAATGAGGAAATGGGTGGGGAAAAGGCTGGCCAACACTATTGTTGTATCTTGCTCCTTAGCACAATTCACCATTTGTGTAGTGTGGTTGGCAATTTCCCCCCCATTCCCAGATTCAGACATGCACTCCATGGCTGAAGAAATTGTCCTGCAATGTAGTGAAGGCTCAACCACTATGTTTTATACTGTCCTTAGTTTTCTGGGGTTCTTGACTGCTGTCAGCTTCACAGTAGCTTTCCTAGCCAGGAAGTTACCTGACAGCTTTAATGAAGCCAAATTTATCACCTTCAGCATGTTGGTCTTTTGTAGTGTCTGGATATCATTTGTTCCCACCTATCTGAGTACGAAGGGCAAATACATGGTGGCGGTGGAGATCTTCTCTATTTTGGCTTCTGCAGCTGGATTACTAGGCTGCATCTTTTTCCCCAAATGCTATCTCATTATTCTGAGACCTGATTTGAATAGAAAGGAACAATTAATAAAGAAACAATCCTGAATATGGAGTTCAGTTTGTTCATTGATTCAGTGGATTACAGAATTCCCCCTACCCCAACACAAAATTCAGAGCTCCTTACATGCTGGAGTTTGTTGATCCTGGAATCACTACATAAAATCTGAACATATCATCATGATCATGATTGTCATCATCAACATCTCAACACAGCCCACAAGCTTCTATCAAAACTCTGACAGATACACAAGAAGAAAAGAGGTCTATGACCAGGACCAACCTACAACTTTCTATAAAGTGACAGTAATTCTGGTTCCTTTGAGGACAATCATTACTAAATGGAACAGGTAGAAGCAACTTAGATTTTGAAAATATGAGAAGTTGCATTGAAGTTACAGAAATTAGAGGGCATGGCTCTCTAAATAAGATATGAGAATCTTTTCATTGGTCCTCTACTATGTGAGTTGAAGACAAGCTCCATCACTGATGAAGAGTATTTCAGGCTAATCTTTATTCTGAGGACTGATTTAAATAAAAAGGGATGATTAATAAAAAAATAAAATAAAATAAATCTTTGCTTGTTTGAAATTATTTTGCTTGCTTATGCAGTGCCAAATAGCCCTTCAGCTTAGAAGCTTTTAGACATTTAATTGTTATATTTCAGCAATAAAGAAAATAATAATAATTATGCTTCCATGCCTTATAAGCTCATTTTACTGTACATTTAGTGTTAGTGGTCTATATAAGAGGATGCTGTTAATGAAGGAAAACTGTGTGAGAAAGTAGGAAATATTTAAAAAATTACCAGAGAAATGCTTATACAGTATTAGGAATGTGAATTCTAATTATTATGCCTTATAGGTAAGAGAACAACAGCCAGTTTGGTGTAGTGCTTAAGGTACCAGGCGAGAATCCAGGAGCCCATGAATTTCAGTCCTGCCTTGAGCATGAAGCCAGCTGGGTGACCTTGGGCCAGTCCCTCTCTCTCAGCCCTAGGGAGGAAGAGGGAATGGCAAACCACTTCTGACATATTCCCAAGGAAACTGCAAGGTCTTGCTTGTGCATTTGCAAGGAAAGGGAAAGGGAAGGGAAGGGAAGGGAAGGGAAGGGAAGGGAAGGCAAGGGAACTTCTGAAGAAGAAGACAGTTTGAAAAGACTGTTTGGGGAACATGCAGTTGAATGTTCTTTCCCAAATGCTATGTTACATGACAACAGTGGCAAGGAACGCACTGGTGAGGAGGCACTGGAGACCCTTCCTGAATCAGTGCTTGAATCTAGTATAACTGGGCAAAGTTGTAGTGTCTACAATGCTGTCTATGTGGTGACCCATGCTCTGCAAGCCATGCTTTCATCCAAACCCAAATGCAGAAAAAGAGGAAATGCCTGGGGTCTCAGAACTCTAAATGAACAGCCATGGCAGGTAAAAATGGAATGGATGTAAATATCCCTTGATCCAAAAGCCATGTAAGTGTTCAGCTGATGTTTTGGGATGTATAGCTAATAAAAGCAAAGTGACATGTCAGATCTTCAAAGAGGGATGGATTTTGCCTAAATAGTTCAGGGTAATATGCTATATCTAAACATGGTGTACAACAGTGATGAGAAGGAGGCAATATCAAATGTTAATTCAAGAGGAAAATGAGTTTTAGGAGGAAAGCAAGGCTGATGACAGTGGGCAATGCGGAGAAGAGTACAAGATGGGGCATAAAAAATGAAATAGGATGGCATTGAGCAGTAATGAACAGGCAGACCACCACAAGAAGAGAGTTATTTGTTTGTTACTGACATTTGGAGTACACCACAGTTCCAGAGGAATAGAAAGTAATCAGGATTTCATGAAGGGTTAGGTCAACACAGTAGCTTTAGCTGACTTAGATGATGATATTGCTTCCTGCATGCATGGTAAAGGAATTCTAAACATAATGTAGAGGAGTGCAGAGATGCCATTGAAAATGGACGCAAACATCATCAGAAGGCCTATCAAGAGAAAGTAAATGACAACTCTGTCCTGGGAAAGAAGGGAGTGTGAGAAAGAGACCCCAAATAATCCTGCCTTACAGGGAAACTCTATCAGACTTTCAGCCTTCTGTTTTCATACTCTACAATAAAACTAGATTTTTTCTGCAATATGTTTGCTGACTGGTCTGCCTGAAGAGGCTGACACATAGCTTAAGAAAGATCTTTCATTCATACTTGCTCATTATTTCCAATCTTTTAACATTCCTACCAATTTTGTCCATTTAGTTTCATAGGTGTCTGAGAACTGTTTCATTCAACAACAGTGCTGGAGAAATGGTTTCCTTTGATGAAAGAGGAGAACTAGCAAGTGGATTTGATATTATCAACTGGGTCACGTTCCCCAACCACTCGCTTCATCGAATCAAAGTTGGAAACATCGCTCCAATGGCTCCCCCAGACAAGCTTCTTTCTATTTCTGCAGAGGAAATAATCTGACCCACCATGTTTAACCAGATAGTTTTGGCACCATTGTCAAACCATGGGAAATAATTTATTTTCTTTCTTTTATTTTCACTTACTGGTTCAACGTTTAAACAGATTCTTCAGGAATTACAAGCACAAATTGACTCTTTTTTCAAAGTGACTCATTAACCTGATCAGCATAAAGTTAAAAACCATACACAAACATGCAAACACACACAAAAAGTATCCTGACCTGAACTGAATTTCTTAGGGTATATAAGACAATTTTCAATGCATAGCAACAGAATGCCCCCCCTCCTCCTCCTGATTTTACTCTACTTCCCATTTAATTTATTTCTTTTCTTTCTTTTCTTTTTTTACACATCTGATTTTATGGTCCCTGTATCCAGGTTTCGAGTTTCTTTCCTTTTCCTGAATTAATTTTGCAGAACATTCAGTTTAGCACTGGTTCACCTCCTTCCTCCAGGGCCAGTCCAAATTGGTGTTGATAGGGAGCAACAGATCTGTCCCACGGCCCCTCCTTTGTGGGGTGCCACAGGGTTTTGTAGTCTCTCCACTCCTTTTCAACATCTACATGAAACCACTTGGTGAGATCATCCGTCACCATGGGATGAAGTATCATCAATATGCCGATGATACCCAATTATACATCTCCATCTCGGATGACTTAAGTTATGCTGTTGCCACGCCTTCTCTGTGCCTGGAGGCTGTGAGGGCCTGGATGAGGAACAACAGGCTTCAAATGAACCCTGATAAGATGGATTGACTGTGGGTTGGGGGCCCCTCAGTATCCAGGAAAATCACCATGTTTAGTTCTGGATGGGGTGGCACTGTTCCAGACAGACCTGGTGTGGAATCCTGGGGTCCTCCTGGACTCACGGCTCCTGCTCAAAGAACAGCTGGCAGCTGGGGCCAGGGGGGGCCTCTGTGCAGCTACTCATTTTCTTAGAACTGGGGTCCCTCTGGTCAGTCACTCCTGCCCTGGTCATCTCCTTCATAGACTATTGCAATGTGCTCTACATGGGGCTACACTTGAAGAGCATCTGGAAGCTACAGCTGGTTGAGAATGCAGCCACGTGAACAGTTTTGGGAGCCCCAAAGATGGCCCATATAATGCCTTTGCTGTGCAAGCTTCATTGGATTCTAGTCTGCTTCCAGGTTCAATTCAACAAGTTGGTTATCATCTTTAAAGCCCTACATGGCATGGGTCCAGGTTATCTGAGGGACTGCCTCACCCCAATCATATTGACCCATCCCACCCAGTCAGGCAGAGAGGGCATGTTACAGACCCTGTCTATGAGAGATTGTTGATTAGCAATGTCCAGGAGGAGGGCCTTCTCTTATTCCAAATAGCTCCCACCCTTTGGAATAAGCTACTTCCAGAGATCAGGCAAGCCCCCACTCTCAGTTATATGCAGTTACATTCTTTATAGACTAATTCAACACTTAGTGTTCCATTTCCCCCTTCTCTTTATGTTTCAAATTCAGCACTGAATCGTTACATTGTAATTTGGGGTTTCTTATCTCACACATAAAAGGACGCGGTGGTGCTGCGGGTTAAACCGCTGAGCTGCTGAGCTTGCTGATCGGAAGGTCGGCGGTTCGAATCCGCGTGACGGAGTGAGCTCCCGTTGCTAGTCCCAGCTCCTGCCAACCTAGCAGTTGAAAAACATGCCAATTTGAGTAGATCAATAGGTACCGCTTCGGCGGGCAGGTAACGGCATTCCGTTTAGTCATGCCGGCCACATGACCACAGAAGTGTCTACAGACAAACGCCGGCTCTTTGGCTTTGAAACGGAGATGAGCACCGCCCCCTAGAGTCGGACACGACTGGACTTAATGTCAAGGGAAACCTTTACCTTTACCTATCTCACACATGCCATACTGCATGTGAGGAAAGGGGAAGAATTTGCTGAAAAGAATGCAACTTTGTCAAGTTTTGTGTGCAAAGATACTACAAAATTAGGGATAAATTCCAAAACCAAGTTCAAAGTTAGTCTGACCGAAACACTCACTCACATGCACACACACACTACATATCATTTAGTTCCTACCATTCATTTCAAAACTTTATTACAGTCATTCACCAGAAATCCAATGGGGTAAATAAAACCTAATATATAAAACACCAGCTTGGTGTAGTGGTTAAGGCATCAGGCTAGAAACCAGGAGACTGAAAGTTCCAGTCCCAACTTAAGCACAGAACCAGCTGGATGACTTTGGTCCAGTCACTCTCTCACAGCCCTAGGAAGACGTCAATGACAAACCACTTCCAGAAAACCTTGGCAAGAAATGTGCAATGACTTGCCAGGAAGTTGCCAGGAGCCAACACTAACTCAAAGGCACAGAGAGACTGACACACAGAAATATTAAAAAGAGTAATAATTTTAATATATAAGCAGAGTTGTTACAGCAGATAATCATTCTCTCCAGTGCTGATGGTTGGAAGGAAAGAGGCATAACTTATCAGTCCAAAAAGGAAATAAGTCAAAGAGCTCATTCATCAAGGCATTCGGTAATTAAGATAGCATCAGTTCACATAAGCTTGGGCATCAATAGAAGATTTGCAAAGGAAAGGGAAATGTGTATGGGAATGGAAAACACATTTTTTCTCTTTCATTCTCCTCTCCTTCCCTTACCTGTAGATCAGATATTTCAGAAGTTGAACTTATGCAGCTGGATGCTACTAACTCTCTAAGTACTGCTTGTGAAAAGTCCCATATCATGCAGAACTTTGTCTATTCTGTGGAGACCCTGGCTGCTTTATGCATTAGTGCCCTGCTAAGACCTGGCCTTCTGAAGCACTATAACAAAGGGTCATAGATGGTGAATGGGGACATTTTGCAAGTAGAAACCCAAAATGCACAAAATGTGATTTATTGGGGAAAAAGAAGTCCCAGCCCCCAAGATCTCAGAGGTGATGAAATGAAGTTGAGCCCAGAGATGCAATTCCATAAATATGTAGTCTTAGGCATCCAGATTGGCCCTAGTATTTTACTACCATGGATAACCTTCTAAAATGGGCCTAGTAACAGTTCTGCTATTCCTTTTCCCTTTCCCTTTCCCTTTCCCTTTCCCTTTCCCTTTCCCTTTCCCTTTCCCTTTCCCTTTCCCTTTCCCTTTCCTTGCAAATGCACAAGCAAGACCTTGCAGTTTCCTTGGCAATATGTCAAAAGTGGTTTTCCATTCCCTCTTCCTCCCTAGGGTTGACAGAGTGGGACTGGACCAAGGTCACCCAGCTGGCTTCGTGCTCAAGGCAGGACTGAAACTCATGGTCTCCAAGTTTCTAGCCTGGTACCTTAAGCACTACACCAAACTGGCTGTTGTTCTCTTACCTATAAGGCATAATAATTAGAATTCACATTCCTAATACTATATAAGCATTTCTCTGGTAATTTTTTAAATATTTCCTACTTTCTCACACAGTTTTCCTTCATTAACAGCATCCTCTTATATAGACCACTAACACTAAATGTACAGTAAGATGAGCTTATAAGGCATGGAAGCATAATTATTATTATTTTCTTTATTGCTGAAATATAACAATTAAATGTCTAAAAGCTTCTAAGCTGAAGGGCTATTTGGCACTGAATAAACAAGCAAAATAATTTCAAACAAGCACAGATTTATTTTATTTTATTTTTTTATTAATCATCCCTTTTTATTTAAATCAGTCCTCAGAATAAAGATTAGCCTGAAATACTCTTCATCAGTGATGGACCTTGTCTTCAACTCACATAGTGGAGGACTAATGAAAAGATTCTCAAACCTTATTTACAAAGCCATGCCTTCTAAATTCTGTAACTTCAATGCAACTCCTCATATTTCTAAAATCTGAGTTGCTTCTACGTCAATACCTGTTCCTTTTAGTAGTGATTGTCCTCAAAGGAACCAGAATTAGTGTCACTTGACAGAATGCTGTAGGTCTTTCCTGGTCATAGATCTCTGCATGTGAATTTTCTTCTTGGGTATGTGTCAGAGCTTTGATAGAACTTTGTGGTCTGTGTTGAGATGATGGTGATGATGATGATGATGATGATGATGATGATGATGATGATGATGATATGTTCAGATTTTTGGTACTGATTCCAGAATCAACAAACTCCAGCATGTAATGAGCCCTGCATTTTTGGATGGAGCAGGGGGAAGGCTGTAATCCACTGAACCAATGAGCAAACTGAACTCCCTATTCAGGATTATTTCTTTATTAACTGCTCCTTCTTATTCAGATCAGGTCTCATAATAATGATATAGCATTTGGGGAAAAAGATGCAGCCCAGTAATCCAGCTGCAGAAGCCAAAATAGAGAAGATTTCCACCGCCACCATGTATTTGCCCTTCGTACTCAGATAGGTGGGAACAAATGATATCCAGACACTACAAAAGACCAACATGCTGAAGGTGATAAATTTGGCTTCATTAAAGCTGTCAGGTAACTTCCTAGCCAGGAAGGCTACTGTGAAGCTGATAGAAGTCAAGAAACCCAGGAAAATAAGGACAGTATAAAACAAAGTGGTTGAGCCTTCATTACATTCTAGGACAATTTCTTCAGCCATGGAGTACATGTCTGAATCTGGGAATGGGGGGGAAATTGCCAACCACACTACACAAATGGTGAATTGAGCTAGGGAGCAAGATAGGACAATAGTGTTGGCCAGCCTTTTCCCCACCCATTTTCTCATTTTGGAGCCTGGCTTGGTGGCCATGAAAGCAAGGACAACTATGGTTGTTTTCCCCAATATGCAAGAAATGGCAACAGAGAAAATGATGCCAAAAGCAGTTTGTCGCATGAGACATTTCACTTGGTCAGGTTGGCCAATGAAGAGCAAACTGCAAAGGAAAGAGAGCAGGAGAACAATGAGAAGAATGTAGGTGAGGTTCCTGTTGTTGGCTTTGACTATAGGGGTGTCCCGTTGTTTAATGAAAATGCCGAACACCAAGGCTGTGATGAACGAAAAGGAGAAACTAACAGTGGCCAAGGTGATTCCCAGTGGCTCACTGTAAGACAGAAATGTTGTTTGTTTTAGAATGCAAAGGTTTTGAGCTTTGTTTGTATATTGATCTTCTGAACATTGGAAGCAATCAACTGCATCTGGAAAAAGAAAACATCAAGGTCGGTTTCTAGAAATACGAAGGTAGTGGGACTGAGAGTTAATTAATGGGATTCACTTATCCCTAGTTAAGTAATGCCTGTTTATATTTAGGGCTAGGCTGTAAGTATAGCAAATTTTCTGAGACAGATATATTGCTTTGTGATAAGAACTGGCCTTATTACAAAATCTAATAAAGATTTGTGAAATAATCTTTTATCATTCAGAACATTCCTGCAAAAATGGAAAGCAAAAGATGGTTAAGGGTTAGATGGGGGAGGAAAAATTTTATTACATGATATCGTATTATTTAAGGAATCAAGCTCTTAATGACAGCAACTTGATCCCAATTTAATGGAATCAAGCTCTTAATGACAGCAACTAGATCCCAATTTTCCCTGTTCCTCTTTTACACACACATACACAAACACACACACGATAGATCTATAGATCTCCCATCATCTTACTAATTATATATATATATATATATATATATATATATATATATATATATATGTTCATTTTTGCTGCAGAACTGATCTCTATTCAGTTCTGCAGCAATGAGAAGCCATAATCTGGAACAATCTAGAACAACCCAGACTGGACATGTATTTTTGGACATTCTGAAATATCCTCTCATTTTTAGTATTTATCGAGCAATATCATTGGTTCAGTCACCACATTAGAAGTCAGTTATAGGACGTTTAAATATTAGTATCTTGAATCACAGTTAAGAAGTCTGAATAGTTTTGCACAAGACAACTCTTACCCATCTGGTTTGAAATTTTCCCTTTTGCGCATGGAAGGCAATCATAACAGCAAAAAGGCTTCCCTTCTATTTTCATCTTACTGTAGCCTGAATAGCATTTGTCATTGCATAGAGAAAGAGGTAGAACCTATAAAGAAGTGAAACCGGGGTTTATTAAAAAATCAATTTCAGTGGGGCTTTCACTTTTAAATAATGAGTGTAGGATGTAGATGTCCAAAAATCTCCTTATGTTTTAGAGCAATCATATTTAATGAATGGCAGTTTTGTACGGAATGAGAGCTAGAATCAAAAATGAAGATAGCAACACAAAGAATTGGGGACATGAAGGTACCATCATTTGGCTGTGTGGAAGTAGAGGTCCAGAAGAATTTGCTTCCCATGCATACATTAGCTGGAAATAGAGGTGAATATTTTTTTTCTCCCCTGATTTCAATTCCTTTCTCTACTTTGGCCAAAGCAATCGTCAGTAATTTTGTCTGGACCAAGGTTAACATGATCCCTGACACAGGATTCCCCCATTTCTTTTTTCCTTCTCATCCATGCCAGGAAAGTAAGCACCAATTTATTTCCTTTGGGTGGTCATGCATTTCATTGACTGGTGGAAAAACAAGCAAGCTGTCATGCTTCCCGATCAAATGTTCCCAGAACATCTGATCATCCTTGCATCCATTTTGGTACAACTCGTGTCAGCCTGCAAAGTGGCCAGCAGGGAGGGGGAGCGTGTGTGTGTGAATCATCAAGGTCTTTATGTTTGTTTGTTTTTTTGTGACCTTTATAACCTTTGCACCAAGGTCATCCATGAAGAACAGTTGCAGCCATCGGCTGGCACAAGAAGGCGGGGCCACATACCAAAGGGGCAGTGGGGGGGAATTTGAAGTTACTGTGATTTTAATTGTAGGAACACGTGGGAAATCTCATTCACAACTATTTCTCTGTACTTAATGCTTTGCATCATTAAAATTGATTTCTAAGCAAAAGCTTATGAGTTATAATTGAACGAGTGCATAAGCGTTCCGATAATCACACAATCTAGGAGCAGCAGTTTTATCATTCTTCCTGTTATTTGGGGCATGAAGGGGAACTTGGCAGAATATTCATCCATCAATCGATCTATCCATCCATCGATCTATCCATCCATCCATCCATCCATCCATCGATACATCCACAGTATATATCTCTGTATACAGCATTCCCTATTCCTCTCCTGAATCATTTTTTAAACAACATTTCTCCTTTCCACTGCTGAACACCACCCATCCCATAATAAAAAAGCAATCAGGCAGCCCAGAATCCTAGTATGAAAGACCACTAAAGAAAGAAAGCAGAGCCTGAGGATGCTGGGGGGGGGGGGAGGGACTTGCCAGAGCAAACTAGTATTTATATGAGATAAAGCAGATGGGGGAAAATGTTGCTTTTGATGCAGGGAAAGAACACATGACTAGACACAGCCTTACCCAAACCCTAAGGACAGGCTGAGAGAATCTTAATTCCTCTGTACCCAAAATATTAGATGGCCCATCCTGTTGCTGGAGGAAGGAAAACGGGTGATTCAGCCCTCAGTATGAAAGTAAAAGAGAAAATGAAAAAATCTGGGTTAAAAATTTAATAGAAAAAAGGTAAAATCTACCAGCATGCTTGTTTGCACATACTACAGAGAGTAACAAAGGAAAGGTTGCTGATAAGTTTGTCTCCAAGGACACAAGAACAGGTAAAGGTGGACAGTATGCAGAAGACATATGGAAGAGATTAACCGTAGGAAAGAAATGGCAACTTTAAAAAGATGAAGGCTGGGGATATTTCAGTGACAGTTATGACAAGACAGTCACGGAAAGTGATGGTCTTGCCAGCTGTGGAACTGGGGACATTGCGGCTGAACAAGAAAGAAAATGGTAGATAGCTGCAAATTATAAATTCCCAGATTTTTACCAAGAACACCATCTATTGTAAGAAGAACTAATCAATCACTCCTGGATCAAGTAGAGCCTGACTGCTCCCCTAGTATGATAATTAGCAAATGGAAACTCCAAAAATCTGGAAGCAAGGAGAAGAGGAAGACAATGGACTAGCTGAAAGGATGGGATGAAAGTGATTGCTTGAATACCTGTGAAAAAGTGATGAGTTTTTATATCAAGATAGTGAACATTTATCCATATAGTTACTAGTGAAGAACTCAACTCAGAGGCACCTAATAACCATCAACTAGAATAGGTCCTCAAGAAAAGAGATGCCAGCTTGGTTCGTACTGCATTTTTTGCAATTTGTTTAAGCAAAACTAATGTTCTCTAAAGTTATTCCCCCTATCAAATGAAAAGGAAACTTCCAATTGCATACAGTTTGGAATTCTAGCTTGAATAAAATTAGTGTCACTGTTTGGAAAGAAACCTTGGATTTCCCAAACATACCCTCTCTTCATTATGAAAATCTCCCAGCACATATAGTAAGCATTAAAATTTTAGCACTCTCACTGTTAAAGCTTTCTGAATTATATTATATATAGCTTCAATTACTTTAATGAACTTTCTAATGTGTGTTGTTCTTGTTGTTGTTGTTGTTTTCAACTCGGCAACCTTGAAATACCAGCAGGAATAGACTCTTTGTTTAAAGTCTGCTAAAAACCATAAAGATTTGATAAGGAGATATAAGTACATTACTTTAATTCTTCCTATACAGTGGTTTAAGTCTTTGTATTTCAAAATCTCTGGTGATTATTTCTTCCTCTTCACAGTTTTAAACCTGACAACTTGAAGGACAGGATCTATTACAATCTATAATTCTGAAAACAAGAAAGGATGAATGTGCACAGTTTGAAATCTGAGCAGGAAATACCTGGTTAAACATGGTGGGCCAGATGATGTCCTGTGCAGAAATGGTGAGAAGCTTATCTGGTGAAGCTACGGGGTCTATCCTTCCAACTTTGACTTTAACAAAGGTCTGGTTTGGGAATGTGACCCAGTTGAAAATATCAAATCCAGTCTCTAGGTCCCCATTTTCATTAAAGGAAACTTTCTCTCCTGCAGTGTTATTAAATGAGATGGTTCTCAAATAGTGATGGAGCTGAACAGAAGCAAAATAATTCAATTAATGAGAAAGAAATGAAGGTAGGAAGGAAGGAAGGAAGGAAGGAAGGAAAGGAAAGGAAAGGAAAGGAAAGGAAAGGAAGGAAGGAAGGAAGGAAGGAAGGAAGGAAGGAAGGAAGGAAGGAAGGAAGGAAGGAAGGAAGGGGAATCATTTGCATTGGTATTAAGTTATGAGTCATCCATTTCATATGACTGGGCACAATAATAGAATTAGTGTTCCTCCGCCCCTCATCTATGTTTCTTACTCGCCACATATGTTTTGAACCTCTGCTAACCATGCAGCTGCTGCTGCATCTTAATCTCTTCTTCTATATTCTTGTAGCGATATTTATTTATTTTTCAAATTTATATTGCTGCCCACCTCACAAACAAGTGACTCTGGGTGATGTACAAAGAGCCAGATATTCCCAATTACAAAAGTTTCACTCAGTCCTGAAACTATGAGGAAAATCGAGTGGCAAGAGAAACAAAATCATCACTCCAGTGTTCTCAATGGTTATACCCAAAGTGCTACAGCCCATTGCATTAGAGATAAGAGCAAAGGGAAGTGTTCATTCATTCTATTATTACCTTCCATGTTTCTTGATTGAGAATAATCAGTCTCCCACTGTTTGCCCTTGCTTTGTGTTTGGATTTGGATGAAAACATGGCTGTCAAAGCATGTGCCACCGCATAGACTGCATTATAGATGCTGTAGCTCTGCCCAGTCATGGTGGTGTCAAAGGCAGACTTAGGAAGATTCTCAAGCTTCTCTTCTCCAGTGCACAGCCGTCCAGTATCTTCATCAAACTCATCTTGAGGAAAAGAACATTCAAAAACCTTTTCCCAAAACACTCTCAGTAAATGGTCTTCTTCTTCTGAAGTTGGGTTTCTCATCTGAAGGAATTTGTTGAATCCAGAGATCTTCTTAGAAGAAACTGCAAAACTTATAACACCATGGAAGAAGTCCATACCCCATATTTTTTGAAAGGGAACTGATGTAAACTCCATCTGGGCTGGAATTATCCAAACTTTATCTTTTCTCTTAATTGCTGTCTCTTCAAATTCTGTAAAATAGGGCACCATTCTAAAAATGGCAGTGACCTGGTTTTCACAATATAGGATAATAACATTTGCAGTGCTCTTCATGATAATCATGTACATTTTAAGAAAACCTTTAAATGCACCTGTAAGATCATTAGAAAATGTTTCCTTGGCCATCTCTTGCATGAAGTCAAAGCAGATACCTTTCTGGGAAAACAAAGTAACACCATTTTGTAAGAACCTCTCTCCACTCTCATTACGTTGGAAAATTAGCCCAATCCAAGTCCACCTTAAGTACAAAAGCAACTGGAGAATACCCATGATCTGTTGGTCACCATTTGGGAAAAAACGATGAAAGAAAGCAGCTTGTATCTTGTCATCTATCATTGGAGAAGATCCATATATGAGCTAAATGTGGAAAACACAGGGAACATGGTTTTCCAAAATGAAATATTCATTATGTTTGAAAATGCTGTTCTTAATCTATGGTCTTCCTTGCAATCATTAACCTAATCATACTCAAAAAGAATTGATGTGCAGAATTTTCACTCAATAGCTGTAATTGTAGTATAAGTACAAAGCTGGAGGCCTCAGAAATGCATTAATTCAGGAAATGTTATACTAAAAATGGACCCCAAATTTTAAGGGCGAAAGCTTCTTGGTCCTGAAGCAAACCCATCCCAGCATTTAGCTAGTCTTCTCCTGACAGGAAACAGCAGAATAACTGAAACAATGAAGTCATGATGGGATGCAGATGAGATAGGATGAGCAATGCAAGAACCTTGTTTGGTGTTCAATATGACCCTACACCTCTTCCAGTTTTGCTTAGTTCTCATCTCATAATCTGTATGCATACCAATTTGCATGCAAATATGGATATAAATTGCAATCCCACAAGTGAAGGGCACATGAATGAATTTCTTCCTTTTCATTTAAATTATTTCACAACTTGGTAATGTATCAGCCTCTTACTTTCTGTATTATCTTATCTGAATTTCAGGAGCAATATCCTACAAATCAAACACTTTCCTTCCCCACTTTCAAACCTGAGTAGAAAATATGCAGCTGACCAATAACAAACGTTTTGTGACCTGAAATGCAACTGGTGCTAAATCTTTGGATCACTTTTCCCATGATCAGAATTTGGGAGAGGCAAAAATGGTGCCTTATGCTTTAAAGAGACTTAAGTCACTAAATTCAGTGATAAAATGCCCCACAATGCTGCTAGATTCCATGGAACGTGCCATGGAAATCCTGGTATCACATTCCAGCTGATGGAATTGCCCATGTTCACTTAGGATTTATTAATTCATTGATTATTCTGATTTCAGGAGATGGAGAAGGAGAAGAAATTCTTGAACTATCTCAATACTCTGATTGTGTTTACCAAGTAGTAGCAAACATTAGCAAGAATATGTAATAATGTAAGAAACAGCCTGATTGGCGGGGTCCAGGAAGAGGGCCTTCTCTGCCAAAGCACCCACCCTTTGGAACAAACTAACCCCAGAGGTAAGACAGCCCCCCACTCTCCTGGACTTTTGCAAGGGAGTAAAAACAAGATTAAGAGCTTCCCATCCTGAATTGCATATTTTATATGCTATATTTTATATGTCAGACATTGTACTTGTATTTTTTATGTATTTATATTGAATTGTTTTAGTAACTCACTATTTTTAGTATTTGTAGGCTGCCCAGAGTCATTGTGTGTGAGATGGGCAGCAGAGAAATGTAATCAATAAGATAAATAAATAAATAAAATAGTGTGGTGAGTCAGCCAGTTACTGTATTAATCTTTCAGTTCTCCTCTTTTCCCAAGCTCCCTTCAAGCTTTTCACAGTCCACTAAAACAGCTGTGTTTGGATGTGGTGTAAGGGAATTAATGATAACTCATCCATTGAGCATTTTATTTAAATTTCTATGCGGTTTTCTTCCATTTGTACTACATTTTTTTTTATTATTATTATTTGAACTACTATGGAATGTTCATGGAGAGGAAGGAAGGAAGGAAGGAAGGAAGGAAGGAAGGAAGGAAGGAAGGTCATTCTGCAGTACAAATGTCAAGATAACTATTCCCAAATAATAATTCATTGATTTGAATATAAATACACAGTTGAGAAGATGTATTGATGAAAATGTATTGACATTATTATACAGTGTATTTTTCAATAACTCAAGGAATCATAGTATATTACTAGGTTTGGATTCAGAATGAGGAATAAACCTCGTTCAGTACCGAAAAATATCCATGTCATCTGGCCACCACATACTATGCTCATCCCTGTTTGGATTGACACTTTATTTCCAAATCACAAAATGGAATATAAAAGAAGAATTACTTATTGGTTATTTGTTGTTATTTTGTAGACATAACTTTGTACATGTAACAAGGGAGGGGGAAAGTGCTTTCAGACCTGCGAGATTCTCTTACTGTAACCTTACAATAACAGTTGTATTAGTGTTCATGATTTTGGTTTCCTGGCCAGGACTACCTGCAAGGGTTGACATCAATCTTATAAGTCAGAAAGTGATTCCCCCCGCCCCTGCCTTTCCATTCCAGAGAACTAGGGAGGGCCAATTCTGAGATGCTTTCTCAAATTACATTTCTGGTTTGGTTTCATTTATCAGACCATTGTCTAGGCTGTGGCTCATCCTTCTTTTCCTCAAGGTGATTTTCACAGCCTATTACACTTATTTCAAAAGCAAATCTTACCTGGGGCATCTTGTAGACATTCAAAATGTTTGCCATGAAGGGACAGATGTGAGAGGTAGGTCCTGCAATAACAGATACTGCCCAGTCCTTGGCATCACACTTATAATTGGGGATGAACCTGCCCCGTGTTGAGAGAAGCTCCATTGAAGCAAAGTAGGTCCATTTGGCCATGAAATAACTGTTAGAGATGTGAATACCCAGAGTCATGTTGGATAATATGAGATTGTTCTCATTGATCTCCTTTACAGCAAAAACCAAGGCCAGGATATGTTGGTAGTTCTGCAGGAAAAATCTGCAATGAGAGATACATTCCAGATCACATTTCTTCTCTTAAAGAATATGACATTTCATATACTTTAGTGATAATTCAGCTAAACAGTATACAGAAAACTAGATTGTATAGTACCGTGCAGGGAATCATGAAAATGCATTAGCAGTCAGAAACTTTTTCCATTTCTACAGATGCCCTGAATCATTTTTGTAATGTGTAAATCACATGACCACCGAATGTAGAATATTCTAATGGAAGAGTATGAAATCTCATGAGATACTTAAAATTGAAATATTCTGCAAAGATGTTTTGCAGTGGCCTAAAACATTATTTTTGATGAAAGGGAAAATGCTCTTGGGCAAAACATGTACATGTATATGTATATGTATATGTATATGTATATGTATATGTATATATTTCCACAGTGGATTGAGACTGGCTGTTACAATTCCTTTCATTCATTATAAACAATTTTCAGCAGGAAACAGATGAATTGCTTGAAGAAATATTAATAATAATAATAATAATAATAATATGTTCTACCTGTAATTTTCAGACCTATTTCTAATCTTGTACCTTTAGCTCTTCCCTCTTCCACTTCGGAGTGTTTTTTTTTTTTTTGGGGGGGGGATGTGATTTGAGGCATGGTTGAGGGCAAATGTTGTTTTTCTCAAATCATGAAAGACATTCAAAGGGCTCCCTTATCCTAGGAAAAGAGGTAGCTCTTTTGTTAGGGCAGACGGGCCCTACATTTCTGCTCCCTGCCTGCTGAAGCAGCTGTCTGGAAGCAAATTCAAAGTGCTACACAGCCCCTTGTTCCCTAATACTCAGAGAAACAATTAAACCACTAAATGTTGATGTTTAATTAGCTACAAAGGGTGATTCAATAGAACAGCATTGATAATTCATTCCATACTAAGTAAATGAGAAAAGCCCAATATGTATGTGTATGTATGTGTGGGTTTATTATTTATTTGCCAGGGAAGAAATATCAGTAGGGACCAATCAATATTACTTAAGAATTAAGGAACTAACCGTCAAGAAACAGGAGAAAAAGCTTGTGCTACAAGTAATGACAGTAATTAACTCGGTCCAGGCACCACATTAGAGAAAGATATCTGGCTTGAGATATGCTACAGTTAAGAAGAGAAAGTCTTTACATGAGCTCGTCAACCAGTTCTTCAGATGGATGCCTTGTGAAACTCATTGGATCAGATGCCATGTAGAACTGAGATAGTATGCCAGCCATTATGAAATCCCCTGAGAGAAAATACTTGTGCTTAATAAGGTGAGGTTTCCCCACAGCACATGCTGTAGGAGCAGGAATAAGGCATACAACTCCTGGCAGCAATACTGCCATTACTGCCATGAAAAATAACATCTTCTAAAGAGAAAACGTATGTCACCACATAGGAACCAGCTCCGTCTGCAACAGTGAAACATAAGAGAAATATCTCAGTAATTAGAACAGTCCACATATAAATTCTTTCTCAACGAGCAGACTGTCGTGTCTCTAGCTCTCTGGTCCCACAATTAATAGCACCTTTCAATCTGGAGATGTTCTTCTGCATTGTCCATTGGAATTCCTCAAGGATTTGAGAAGAAGCTACATTACTAGGACTCCTTGGGTAATTGTAGGGGAAATTGATGGATGTTCAGTGAAACTCCTTAGAGACTTTGAGTAGAAAATAGAATGACAATATTGATGGGCTAGGAAGAAAAGGGCTCATATCTGAAAACAATGTAGAAGCTAGAGGGAAAAAAAGAAAAAAAGAAAATTCCAGTGAACAAATGCCAAACAAGAAACATTTTTTCCCATTCTGTAGCTGTAAAGATGGAATTCTCTGCAACAAGAGAACTACCAAACTTAAACTCCCTGTCACCCTGCTGGATTTTAGGAAGTACATTCAAACATGACCTTTCCAAAGAGCCAAAGAGAAGTGGACCCATCACTTTATAGGCTCCCACACCCTTTATTGTTTTTTTGGATAGCTTTTTCAGCACTTGGGTTATTGCATTTGTCTTTTAACTATATCCTGACATTTGCTTTTAACCTTCCTAATCAGACTAGGTCTGGTAAGGTGCTCAGACTCCTTTAGGATTGGAACAGTGTGTAGTGCCTAGTAAATAAGCTAATAATAAAGAAATATCATCAGAGACACATTTTTAATTAGGCTACATTGACAAAGTGGATAAATTTCAGAACATAAAGTTTTCAAGTCTGGGAGTGCCATAGTTTTCAGCAGTGTTTTATTGCAAAGTAAAAAATGCTGCTTGGTTCTTTTCACTCATTTCAAATGATTTTTAACCCATATCCTGATGGTCACATGATGTTGGCCATGAATTTGTTTCCAGCTTGGTGGCTGACATAAGCCTCCACCCTATCAAATCAATCACTTGTCCATAATTGATATTTTATGGCCCTGCAACAAGGCCTCTTGATCAATGACATGGGAAATGGAAAGACTTGACTATCAGTCAGATACTCCTTCCTATTTAATGTGGAATTTAATTGCTGTTCTAAATCCTCCCTATTTTAGCATATCCACAAAAATAACTGTGATCAGGGTCTGTTTAATAAAGCTGGGGGGGGCACTAAAAGTCATCTGAAATTTAAGAAATTTATTAATTTCTAAAATATATTCCCTCCCACCCTTCATTTATTTATTTATTTATTTTCCTTTGCATTGAAAAGAGACTGCTGTCAGTTTTTGGTATATTCTAACTGTTTACCATTACAAACGTTAATGTTTTATTTTTAATTAATGAACTATATATTTCATGATCCTCCATTTATGGGGCTGAGAATTACCTAATTTTATGTAAAAATCCAAACAATATTTACCATGGAACTAAATATTGTTCTTCACTTTCTTTAGCCTGCTTATAGCCCTGCTCCACAGATGAATACCCAAAAAGAGATTTTTTTCCCCCTTCTGGATGTTCCCAGTTGCCCATGATCAACCTTTTTTCGGGTTTGCCAACTTTTGAAGTACTTGAGGTTGATATGGATAGTGGATGTTTAGTTTTGGCACTGGCAGGGTAACAGAAATATTGCTCTGGAAAATATGGCCCATGTGTTGACTGTATAGGAAAGTTATCAAGTGTATATTTCTGTGACATTGATAACATGGTAAACATAGTGTGCATGTTATCCACTCTCTGTGTGTGTGTGTGTACTTATATATATGTATGAAGACAGATACATACATAATCTAAGAAACTGGGCCAAGCATTTCCTCCGTGATGGTATATCCTTAACAATTCATTTTATTATGACTGCAGACTCATATTCAAATGAGGAAACTTTAGAATCATCAATAAAACAGAAATAGATGTTTTTCTGAAACTCCCTGGCTTTTTCCATTATCCATCAGATATTGGCAATTTGGTCCCTAGTTCCTCTGCCTTTTCTAAACCCAGCTTGTACATCTGGCAATTTTCACTCCATGAATTGATGAAGTCTACCTTGCAGGATCTTGAGCATTACCTTACTGGCATGTGAAATGAGAGCCACTGTTCAATAGTTTGAACATTCTGTAGTGTTTCCCTTTTTCGGTATGGAGATATAAGTTGATTTTTTTCCCAATCTGATGGCCATTCTTTTGTTTTCCAAATTTGCTGGCATATAGCATGCATTACCTTGACAGCATCATCTGGCAAGATTTTGAACAGTTCAACTGGGATGCCGTCGTCTCCTGTTGCCTTGTTATTAGCAATGCTTCTTAAGGCCCATTCAACCTCACTCTTCAGGATGTCTGGCTCTAGCTCAGTGACCACACCGTCAAAGCTATCCCCAATATTGTTATCCTTCCTATACAGGTCTTCTGTATATTCTTGCCATCTTTTCTTGATCTCTTCTTCTTCTGTTAGGTCCTTGCCATCTTTGTTTTAGATCATACCCATTTTTGCCTGGATTTTACCTCCGATGTTTCTAATTTTCTGGAAGAGGTCTCTTGTCCTTCCTATTCTATTGTCTTCTTCCACTTCCATGCATTGTTTGTTTAAACATAATTCCTTATCTCTTCTGGCTAACCTCTGGAATTTTGCATTTAATTGGGCATATCTCCCCCTATCACTGTTGCCTTTTGCTTTCCTTCTTTCTTGGGCTACTTCTAGTGTCTCAGCAGTCAGCCATTTTGCCTTCTTGGTTTTCTCTTTCTTTGGGATGCATTTTGTTTCCGCCTCCTGAACAATGTTGCGAACTTCTGTCCAGAGTTCTTCCGGGACCCTATCTACTAAGTCCAGTCCCTTAAATCGATTCTTCACCTCCCCTGCATATTCCTTAGGAATATTAGTGAGCTCATATCTAGCTGATCTGTGGGTCTTCCCTCATTTCTTTAGTCTGATCCTAAATTGTGCAATAAGAAGAGCATGATCTGAACTACAGTCAGCTCCAGGTCTTGATTTTACTAACTGTGTAGATGTCCGCCATCTTTGGCTGCAAAAGATGTAGTCAATCTGATTTCAGTGTTGTCCATCTGGTGAAGTCCATGTATAAAGCCCTCTGTTAGGTTGTTGGAACTGAGTGTTTGTTATGCAGAATGAATTGTCTTGGCAAAATCTATCAGCTTATGTCCTGCTTCGTTTTGTTCTCCAAGGCCATGCTTACCTGTAATTCCAGGTGTCATTTGACTGCCCACCTTAGCATTCCAGTCTCCCATGATGAAAATAAAATCTCTTTTAAACGTGTTGTCCAGTAGGTGCTGGAGACTAAAGCTAGCACTAAAAGAATTTATGATTTAGAGAGCCATAATTCATTTTTCTCTCTTTATTTGTTGTCCCTTTTTGTTCATGTCTGGCCTCAGCACAATAACATAGCATTTAGAATAAAAGTTGCAGCCCAGCAATCCAGCTGCTGAAGCCATAATGGAAAAGATCACAATTGCCACCATGTATTTGCCCTTCATTCTCAGATAGGTGGGAACAATGATATCCAGACACTGCACAAGACCAACATGCTGAAATTGATAAATTTAGCTGCATTGAAGCTGTCAGGTAAATTCCTAGCTAGGAAGGCCACCATGAAGTTGACCTCAGTCAAGAACCCCATGAAGCCAAGGACAGATTAAAACATGGTGGTTGAACCATCATTACATTCCACGACAATCTCTTCAGCCATAGAGTAAAGATCTGAATCTGGAAACTGGGGAGAAATTGCCCACCACACAACACAATTTATGACTTGCACCAGGGAGCAAGATAGGACAATAGTGTAGGCCAGCCTTTTCCCTACCCATTTCCTCATTTTGGAACCTGGCTTTGTGGCCATGAAAGCAAAAACCAGCTATCCAGCAAATCTGGAGAATGACTTAATGGTCAAGAGATTGGGGGTGGTCAGTCTACATTCCATTACCCCCCCACAAAAAAAGGAAAATTAATGCAGTGTACAAACTGTTATACAATATCCTTAATTTTCCATGCTAGCAAAATAGTGCTTAGGATCATCCAATGCCGATTAGAGCCCTATATGGAAAAAGAGATACCAGATGTTCAAGCTGGCTTGACAAAAGGTAGAGGAACATGAGACATTATTGCTGATACATATTGGATAATTGAGAAAGCCAAATAATATCCCACAGAAGTCACTATGTGCTTAACTGGTAATAGAAAATCCTTTGATTGTGTTGATCACGTCAAGCTGTGGAATGTGCTCAGAAAAATGAGAATACAAGAAGATCTCATTTTCCTCATGAGAAACTTATATAGAGGTCAGGAGGCCACAGTACAGACACAATGTGGGGAAAGAAACAAGCTCCACATTGGCGGTGGAGTGAGACAGTGCTATAAACTCTCCCCTTATTTATTCAACCTATATGCTGAATATATATTTAGTGAAGCTGGATTAGAAGAAGATGGGTTTAAAATTGGAGGAAGAAACCTCAATACCCTGTGCTGCACTGAAGACACTACTGCAATAGCTGAAAATAGAAAGGATCTGCAAGCGCTAATAGTCAAAGAGCACAGTGAAAAATGGGACTAAACTTAAATATAAAGAAGACCAAATTAATGACAACAGGTACATCAACCAGCCTTAGAATTGGCAATGAAGATACCAATTCAGGAAAGGAACAAGAAGTTAAGAAGTACAGCACACTCTAGCATTTGGTAGAGCAGCCAAGCAGGCTGTGGAAAAGATAAAATGAATTATCAAGGATATAGTATCATGGAGGAAATGTCTGGCCCTGTTTCTTATATTATATATGTATGTATCTTCATACATATGCATGTACACACAGACAGAGGGAGAGACTGGAATACATGCATACTATGTGTACCATGTTATCAATGTCACTGAAATATCCACTTGATAACTTTTCTATACCGTCAACACATGGGCCATATTTTCCAGAGCAATATTTCTGTTGCCCTGCCAATATCAAAACTAAATACCCCCTATCCATATCAGCCTTAAACACTAAAAAAGTTGGCAAACCCCAAAATGTGGATCATGGGCAATTGGGGATATGCAGAAGGGGAAAAAAATATGTTTGGGTACTCATCTGTGGAGCGGGGCTATATGCATCTGGAGCTATGTTTATACATATGATGTATGTATGCATGTATGTATGTATTATACATATATATATATACACTATACATATACATATGTATAAGATTCATGTGTGATCTCTGATGCTTGATTATCTTCACTTAATCTTATAGTAACGTATATAATGGATTCATTCATTAGATATGAAGCAGGAAATTAGGGGAGCACAATATGCAGAAAAGAAGAATAAAAATTGGAGATTCCTTATTCCAAGGACACTACCGTGTTGGTTGGATACAAATCTATAATCAGATTCTGAACATTCTTGATTCAAAGTACAGTTTAAAAAGAATAGAAGCTCTTTTCCAGAGGTCATTTTGTCAGTCCCTCGGCTTAATGCAAGATCCTCAGTGAAAAGTGGCAGTATAACATGTTTGCTTCAGTCATATCTCCCTCTTTCAACCCAGTCTTGACTGAAGCAAACATATAAGGATGATAGTCATGTAGGGGTAAGAATGGGAGAAGACTTAGGGAATAAAAATAGAAACAGAGATTCAGTAATTTCATGTCTTTAATTGATATAGCACCACTACTTCAAAAGTTACATTGATTACAAATGATTACACTGGTTGCAATTCAAGTTTCTGGATGTCACCATTAAAGATGTCCATGGCTCAGGACCTAGGTATGTTTGGACCACCTACTCCCAATATCATCTTCCTGGCCAATGGGTTCTGGAAGAACATATTCTATCCATACCACTTCTCTTAGGGACTGCCATTAGTCAGGAGGACAGAGATAGGCCTTTCCAGCTGCTCTCTCCCATATGTGGAAAAATGTTCCTCTGGAGATTTGAACGTCTTCATAGTGACCAAAGTTTGCAGCATTTGCAGAATGATATTATGACATACCCAAAGGCCTTTTGATATCATAGTGTCCTCGTCTAGATTCCTAAGTTGCTTGCCATCCAAGAATCTGTTTGTAAAGGACTGAAGGACTGTTGTCTCTTCCTCCAGATACAGATACAGATATGTAGATAGGGGTAGGGATAGAGATAAAGACAGAGATAGAGACAGAAACAGGAGCTAAATTTTCCCTTAATAAATGCATATCCTTAGTAGGGTAGGAGTAGGGGTAAGAAGTGGAGTAGAGGGAGGGATAGAAATAGAGCTTTCATGTCTTTAATTGATGTAACACCACTACTTCAAAAGCTATATTGATTACCTCTGATTTCACTGGTTGCAATTCAACTTTCTGGATGTCACCGCTAAAGCTGCCTATGGCTCAGGACCTTGGTATCTTTGGACCACCTACTCTCAACTGCATGTGCCTCACCAATGAGGTCTGGAATAATGTATTCTCTCTTGACCACTTCTTGTAGGGGCTTCCATCAGTTGGGAGGAAAGAGACGGGCCTTTTCAGCTGCTCCCTCCCATCTATGGAAAAAATGTTCCTCTGGAGATTTGAAGCTCTCCAACCCCATTGGAATTTGGGAAAGCCATGAATTCCTGACTGTCCCTGTAGGTCTTGGGGCTGGGATGCTCTAATGCTGTTCCCTCTTGTAATGCGGTATTTGATTCATGTGAGGAATGTTTCTTGGGGTATTATAGGGTAGATTTTGTTTGTACTTACTATATTATTTTAACCATAATTACAAATGTCAGCTATGTATACCACTTGGAGTTGATCACACGTGGAGTGACCTGTAACACCACTGAATAATAATCATAATAAATAAATGACTTGGCTTATTAAAAGTGCCACTGGAAGAAGGGAAAAGTGCAACACGTTTAAAGGAAGGTGTGGTAGTTTGTGTCCCAGGACTTTATTAGTTGACTTCTCTTGTACTTCCCCTGGCAGATTAGTGGTGGAGTCAGTCTCGAGTGAATGGTTGTTCCCTGACATTTTGCTGGTGCAAGCTCCTCTGGCTCAGAGTCCTACAAGTTAGAGAGGATGATGATATATGCAGCCATAATACTGCATACTGTCAAGCTTTCAAACTTGGCAGCTCAAGAAATAAGAATTACTTGGATTTCTCGAATGACCTTTAATGTTAGTGGAGTAAGGGAAAGAACCTTGGAAACCTGCCAAAGATATTCTGTAGATCAACAAATCCCTAGTGTAATTAAGGCAGATATCCTCTGAGTCTCTTTCCCCTTCCCTGTACTGGGGAATCTCTTCTATAACGGTCTTGCTTGCTCCTCTATGTTCCTGGGGTCTGTTAAACATTCCTTCTCATGTAATCATCTTTAGTTGTATTCCTCTGGAAGTTCCTTTACATATGGAATTCATATAAATGTGCCAGTAGGCTGGCCATTATGAAAAGCCTAAATAATGTATGCCCTTCAGTGAAATAGCATGTTGAAGAATGTGTTTTCTGTGCATCCTTATATGCCTCCCACCTTCTACAGTAAAGATGAGGGGTGCTTGGATTATGAGCAGGACTGTCTCTTTGACTAGGCACTTTCCCAGCTATTTAAATGGGTAAGAATGTCCGTCTTGCAGATGTCCCCATTTCCCAACATTCTGCTACTATTATGGTAGAAAGGACTTTGTCCTGTGGGACTCCTGGGTTACAGGATGATCCCCCAGGGATTGTATCCTTTGTTTTACTTCTGGTACTGACATCTTTTCAAATGGTCCCTTTTGTATTTTAATGTTAATTCTACTGATTTTTTTTGGGGGGTGGGCATTTTTATGGCCCTACTAAACCCATACAAAATATACAGATCTCTTGAAATGTTCTTTTTATTTTTATTTTTATTTTTATTTTCCTTTCCCCTTCCTTTTCCTTTTCCTTTTCCTTTCCTTTCCTTTCCTTTCCTTTCTTTTTTTCTTTTTTTTCTTTTTTCTTTTTTCCTTTTCCTTTCCTTTTTCTGTTTCTGTTTCTCTTCCCATTTCTGTTTCTTTTCTTTTTTAGGCCTCTTGATGCTTAAAAATATTTACAAGAGAAGACTCAAAGCACAAGCATACAACTACTGTCAATCCAGTATCTTCCAGGGTAATATATAACTACAGATCCCTCACACACAAACCCTTGCTTTATGCAACAATATCAGCAGTGCAGAATGAGATGCAATTGAAGGCAGAAGAATAACAGCAACAACATAACACAATAACAGCAACAGCAACAGCGTAATTAAAGATAGCTAACAAAGGCTAAAGTTGTCATTGTGAATGAGGTGAATTACATCTGGAAAGTTGAGAATCAATTCTCAAACACCATATCCAACCAATTTTTTCTCCTCAGTTACCACAATTTATCACCTAGATGACAAGAACCCATTGGTTTCCCAATTTCCAGCCCAGCATCCTACCCACAACACCAAAATGGCATTTTCAGATTTGGGGCAGGGGATATCAGTGAGAATTTCCTGTACATTTAAATAATTGTAAGGGAGAATATTGGGAGAGATTTAAATGGCAGATACAGCACACATATTAGGCTTTAGTTGTTGTTGTTTTTTCCTCTAAAAGCATCACAAAAAATAAATGGGGGGGTGGATGAACCCATCCACACTAGATATGTTCTCAAAGTTATGGGTGATTCTGAAGAGGGTTTTTCTTTCTTTTTGTTTGTGGGCTGCAGGAAATGAAGCCTTTTGTTATGAGGTTAAAAACAATTTTTCATATAGCATTTTCTTCTTGATAAGCTATAACCTTGTATTTTTGATTAGGGCACAGAATACTCTTGTAACATTTGAAATAAAAGATGAGGAACAGTTCTGTAGGTTCTGAAATGAATGTGGAAGAGATCATCAGAGCTACTGCCTTGTATGTCTCCTTGATGTACCCATATGAGGAAAGAATGCAGAAACCCAGGTTGCAAAGAAAATGAGCATGCTGAAAGTAATCAATTTGACTTCATTGAATGAGTCTTGTATAAAAATTAGTTTCATTTCTTTATTAGTTGCTCCTTCTTATTCAACTCAGGTCTCAAAATAATGATATAGCATTTGGGGAAAAAGATGCAGCCCAGTAATCCAGCTGCTGAAGCCAAAATGGAGAAGATTTCCACAGCCACCATGTATTTCCCCTTTGTACTCAGGTAGGTGGGAACAAATGATACCCAGACACTACAAAAGACCAACATGCTGAAGGTGATAAATTTGGCTTCATTGAAGCTGTCAGGTAAATTCCTAGCTAGGAAAGCCACCATGAAGCTGACAGCAGTCAAGAACTCCATAAAGCCAAGGACAATATAAAACATAGGGGCTGAACTTCATTACATTCCAGAACAATCTCTTCAGACACTGAGTGCATGTCTGAGTCTGGGAATGGGGGAGAAATTGCCAGCCACACACTACAGAAGGTGACTTGCACTAGGGAGCAAGATAGAACAATAGTGTTGGCCAGCCTTTTCCCCACCCATTTCCTCATTTTGGAGCCTGTCTTGGTGGCCATGAAAACCAGAACAACCATGGTTGTTTTACCCAGTATGCAAGAAATGGCAACAGAGAAGATGATGCCAAAAGCAGTTTGTCGCATGAGACATTTCACTTGGGCAGGTTGGCCAATGAAGAGCAAAGTGCAAAGGAAGGAGAGGAGGAGAGCAGTGAGGAGAATGTAGGTGAGGTTTCTGTTGTTGGCTTTGATGATGGGAGTGTCCTGCTGTTTAATGAATATCCCCAGCACCACAGCTGAGATGACAGAAAAGGAGATTGCGATCATTAACAAAGAAATCCCCAAAGGTTCTTGATAAGTCAAATAAGTTATGCTTTTTTGAAGGCAACTATCTCAATCCTTGTTTGGATATTGATCTTCTGGACATGGGAAACAGTCATCTAAGTCTAGGAAAGCATAAAACAAAGCAAAACTAAATGGTCATAGAAACACTAATTATGTTAAGCATCAAGGTAAATTAATATATTGTGATTTATATTTATTTTAATGATTGGTGAAATTTATATAGCTGCCTATCTCACAAGAAAATGACTCTGGGAAGCATACAACACTCAATCAAAAAAATACATATAAAGCAATCATTAAAACTATAAATACTATTTAAAAAACCCACAGAAAACAGGAGAGGATGATGTGAACCATAGTAAGGGAGCAATTGCAAATTCTCTTTGGTCCTCAGGGTCCCCCAGGCCTCATCACGTAGCCAGGTTTTGCAGGACTTTCAGAATGTTAAAAGCAATGGGGTTAACCTCACTTCCAGGAGAAGAAGATTCCACAAGGCAGGTGCCACAGAAGAGAAGGCCCACCTCCTGTGACTCACCTAAAAGTAATTCCCTGACAGGCAGGAGCATCAGCATGCCTTCTCTGCCTGACCTGATGGGATGGGCAGATGTAATCAGGGACAGGAAGTCCATCAAATAACCCAGCTCCAGGCCATGAATGACTTTAACATTAAAAGCAGCACCTTCAATTGGACCCAGAAACAAACGGGCAACTAATGCAGTTTGCTGAGCAGAAGTGTAATGTGTACCCTTGTAGGGGCACACATAACTACCTGTGCTGCTGTACTTTGCACCATCTGAAACTTCTGGATATTGTTCAAGGCAGTCCCACATAGAGTGCATTGCAGAAGTCCAACTAGGAGGTGACTTGGGCATGAGTGTCAGTGAGCAGAGCATATACTGTATAAAAATGCAAATTATTCTATTATTTTGTTAATTATTTTTAAGGTTTTCTTAAAAATGGAAAAAAAAATCATGGTTCTGTCATTTTCAAGTTTCCACATTATTGTACAAAAATATTTTTTTTTAAGTATTTGCTGGTTCTCCAATAGCTTATGAAATAATTTGTAGTTAAGATATGGATGTTGACAATTTATTTCCATTAATATCCATGGTAGCCTTCTTTTTCACCCTACCCATGACTTGGCAACATCTCAGATCTTGTTTTGGAACGACTTCAAATGTAAGTTGGTTTTCATTCTGCATTTCACTTTTGTTTGTTTGTATTATTATCATGATTGTAAAATAAGTACTGAAAGTTGCAATCATAAACCTTCATCACACTTTGGAGATATCCTTTCCTTCTAGAAAACAATCAGGATTGATTATTTTTTGAAGAAAATGTAATTGATAATGAGCTTTGTTGTTGTTTATTCGTTTAGTCGCTTCCGACTCTTCGTGACTTCATGGACCAGCCCACGCCAGAGCTTCCTGTCGGTCGTCAACACCCCCAGCTCCCCCAGGGACGAGTCCGTCACCTCTAGAATATCATCCATCCATCTTGCCTTTGGTCGGCCCCTCTTCCTTTTGCCTTCCACTCTCCCTAGCATCAGCATCTTCTCCAGGATGTCCTGTCTTCTCATTATGTGGCCAAAGTATTTCAGTTTTGCCTTTAATATCATTCCCTCAAGTGAGCAGTCTGGCTTTATTTCCTGGAGGATGGATTGGTTGGATCTTCTTGCAGTCCAAGGCACTCTCAGAATTTTCCTCCAACACCACAGTTCAAAAGCATCGATCTTCCTTCGCTCAGCCTTCCTTATGGTCCAGCTCTCACAGCCATATGTTACTACAGGGAACACCATTGCTTTAACTATGCGGGCCTTTGTTGTCAGTGTGATGTCTCTGCTCTTAACTATTTTATCGAGATTTGTCATTGCTCTTCTCCCAAGGATTAAGCGTCTTCTGATTTCCTGACTGCAGTCAGCATCTGCAGTAATCTTTGCACCTAGGAATACAAAGTCTTTCACTGCTTCTACATTTTCTCCCTCTATTTGCCAGTTATCAATCAAGCTGGTTGCCATAATCTTGGTTTTTTTGAGGTTTAGCTGCAAGCCAGGTTTGCACTTTCTTCTTTCACCTTCATCATAAGGCTCCTCAGTTCGTCTTCACTTTCAGCCATCAAAGTGGTATCATCTGCATATCTGAGATTGTTAATGTTTCTTCCAGAGATTTTAACTCCAGCCTTGGATTCCTCAAGCCCAGCTTGTCGCATGATGTGTTCTGCATACAAGTTGAATAGGTAGGGTGAGAGTATACAGCCCTGCCGTACTCCTTTCCCAATCTTAAACCAGTCCATTGTTCCGTGGTCTGTTCTTACTGTTGCTACTTGGTCGTTATACAGATTCTTCAGGAGACAAGATGACTTGGTATCCCCGTACCACTAAGAACTTGCCACAATTTGTTATGGTCCACACAGTCAAAGGCTTTAGAATAGTCAATAAAACAGAAATAGATGTTTTTCTGAAACTCCCTGGCTTTTTCCATTATCCAGCGGATATTGGCAATTTGGTCTCTAGTTCCTCTGCCTTTTCTAAACCCAGCCTGTACATCTGGCAATTCTCGCTCCATGAACTGCTGAATTCTACCTTGCAGGATTTTGAGCATTACCTTACTGGCATGTGAAATGAGTGCCACTGTTCGATAGTTTGAACATTCTTTAGTGTTTCCCTTTTTTGGTATGGGGATATAAGTTGATTTTTTCCAATCTGATGGCCATTCTTGTGTTTTCCAAATTTGCTGGCATATAGCATGCATTACCTGAATATGATACTTCTACTCTCTCCCTCTCCACCAAACAAGGGGAACTGGGCAGAGTAGGAGACAAAAACCAGCAGAAACCCATGGCAAAACTTTCCTTTAACTCTGCAAAGAAAACAAGATAGATAGTACTATGTGGGATGGGAAGGGATGGGATGGATATATTATACAGTATAATTCTATAATATAGATAGACTTATCAGGGGTTTAGTATCATTCCAAGTTACTAAGTATATCAACAAAGGGTGTTTTCTTGCAGAATAGTTTCTTTTTCTTTCAGGAAAACAAAATAAACCAAATATGATAAGACTACTGATCCATAACAAAATTTTCACTGTATAGAATGAACCTATTGGTCTTATCCTCAAGTATCTTGAACAATGGACTATGAAAAATTAGTTCAGGTTTGTCATTCCTGAACTATTCAACCTGATGCAAAGCTCACAATCCCCATAATATTTGTTCAATAATCAATGTACTCTATATTTTCATTTGCTTACATATTTGGTCAGTGATCTTCCCTTCTGGACACAGTGCACAGTCATAACAGCAAGACAGTTTCCCTTCAAGTTTTAACTTTCTATAGCCTAAACGCCATGGGTCATTGCACATGGAAAGAGGTAATGTCTGTTAATACATAACATTAGAATTCTCTCTTAGTACAATCGCATTAGGATATGAGAGGAATTAATCCAATTTCCTCCCCCCCCAAGGATATGTCCAAAGATAAATTAATTCACAAAACATGAAAAATGAGGCACACCTGGTTGAAGAATCTGGGCCAAATGTTATCCTTTGCAGAAATCATTGAGAAGGTTGTCTGGGGAACCCATAGGGTCGATCTTTCCAATTGGATTCTCAGAAAGGACTTGTTTGGGAATGTGATCGAATTGAGAATATCAAATCCAGTTAGTAATTCCCACTTTGGTCCAAAAGAGATCTCTTCCCCAGCACTGTTGTTAAAGGAGACCTGCTGCAAAAAATGGTGGAATATTGAAATATTTCTGTCTGTTCATCCATTCCATCATTTTTGACCTTCCATACATTTCACAAGAATCAGTATTCAGGTTCTGTCCAGGACTGTGATGAACATTTGAATGAGCATTAGAAAAGGATAGTAAGGATTGTTATGGTTGTTATTATCATTTTATTTTTTCCTGCCAAATACTCCCTGATGACACTGAAAATTATATGCAAAGAATATATGATCTCTGAGACATGATTGAGAATGCTTCAACTATTTTAAGGAAGCAATCTTTCTCTCTGATATATCCTCTGGGACTGAGCACATGTTATGATGAGCTTCCTGAATTTTGCATTAGCCAATGTTACCTGCCATGGTGACTGAAGGAAGAGCTTCCATCTGTTCTCATCAAATATCTGACCCTCTTTGGGTTAGGAGGAGCGCATGGCCCTCAGAGCATGTGCCACAGCATAGACTGCATTGTAGATGCTGTAACTCTGTCCACTTGTGGTGATCTCAAACACAGAATTAGGAAGAGACTCCAGCTTCTCTTCTCCAGTGCAGATCCCTTCAGCATTGCCATCTATCATCTCATTAGAGAATGAACATTCAAAAGCATCTTTCCAGAAATCCCTGATAAAGCCATCTTCTTTTTCAAAGTTTGGATTTCTCTTCTGCATAAATGATTGGAATCCTGTCAGCTCCTTTGAGTGAATTGCAAAGGAAAGAGCACCATGGAGAAAATCGATGGGCAACTCCCTTTGGATCAGAATGGAGGTGAATTCCATCTGGGCAGTCACGACCCAAATTTTGGCTTTTCTCTCTTTTGGAATATCATCAGAATCTAAAACATAGATCATTACCCTCAAAGGCACCATGCTTGTAATTTCAGCATTCAAGATAACTGGAATGACTGTACTCCCCATGATCAGTTTATATAATTTATCTGCCTTTTCCATCATTTCAGCAGCTTCATTACCGTACATCATTTTGAGGAGATATTCTTTAAATTCAAAGTAGATGCCTCTTTTAGAAAACATGGAAAGCCTATTTTGTATTAATCTCTCTTTATCTTCCTCATCAAAGTAAACTATCCCAACCCAGGTCCATCCAAAATACAACAGTAACTGTAATATGCCATTAAATTGGTGGATCTCATCTGGGAACATCCATTTGAAGAAAATTGTTTCTGCTTCATTATTGATCAATGCAGGTGCTCCATATGTCAGCTAAATTGGGGGGGGGTAGAAAAAGAGAGACATAGTTTTTTCTCCACAAAGGAGGAGGAAAAATACTTCCAATAATATGTGTTGATTGACACACATCTTGAATTTATGAAAGTAGTCCCTAAGAACTAATATAAACAAATTTCTTCAACATTAGGAGGACCTAAACAATATTGGAGACATAATTTAAAAAAATAAGCAGAAAAAGGACCAAGTACTGAGGACCCAATGAAAAAAGTCGGAGTACTATTCCATCCTAAGATAAATAATGGATATTTCCTTTCCTATATCAGGAGATTTCATAACACAGAAGAAAATGAAATATCAAAATAATTTTATCATTGCTGTCTGAAGCAACTTCTGAATAAAGAAGTATTTAATATCTGCTACCTTGAGCTACTTCTATGTCTCTCCTGTGGAAACTTGTAGTTGTAGAGTATGGTTCCCATGTTGAGACAGGTCTTAGTATGGGGTCCTCCAATGACATCTATTGCATTGTTCTGGATATCACACTTGAAGTTAGGGACAAATCTGTCTCTGGTAGATAGAAATTCCATTACTAAAAGATAGGTGGAACTTTCCTCAAAATGGTCAGTAACAATATGGAAGCCAAGGGTAACATTTTGCAGGACCTGGGAATACTCATTTATCTCCTTTACAGCAAATGCCAGAGCCAAAGTGTGTTAGTAATTATGAGTGAGGAACCTTCAGTAGTATTATAAATTAGGACAATATTTTATATGATATGATACGATATGATATGATATTTATTAAATTTGTCCCCACCCACCTCCTCCCATCAGAGGAACTCTATAGATTCTTTGCTATAGAATCCAATGGCTACCACTATTTAATGTTATATATATTTATGCACAGAAAAAGGAAGTGGTACTAAATTCAGCATTTCTCTGGATACCTGGAAGTTTGTCCTTATAAAACAATAGCCAAGCACTGTTTGTTGTTGTTGTTTATTCATTCAGTCGCTTCCGACTCTTCGTGACTTCATGGACCAGCCCACGGCAGAGCTTCCTGTTGGTCGTCAACACCCCCAGCTCTCCCAGGGACGAATCTGTCACCTCTAGAATATCATCCATCCACCTTGCCCTTGGTCGGCCCAATTCCTTTTGCCCTCCACTCTTCCTAGCATCAGCATCTTCTCCAGGGTGTCCTGTCTTCTCATTGTGTGGCCAAAGTATTTCAGTTTTGCCTTGAATATCATTCCCTCAAGTGAGCAGTCTGGCTTTATTTCCTGGAGAATTGACTGGTTTGATCTTCTGGCAGTCCAAGGCACTCTCGGAATTTTCCTCCAACACCACAGTTCAAAAGCATCAATCTCCCTTCTCTCAGCCTTTCTTATGGTCCAGCTCTCGCAGCCATATGTTACTACGGGGAACACCATTGCTTTAACTATGCGGACCTTTGTTGTCAGTGTGATGTCTGTGCTCTTAACTATTTTATTGAGATTTCTCATTGCTCTTCTCCCAAGGATTAAGCGTCTTCTGGTTTCCTGACTGAAGTCAACATCTGCAGTAATCTTCGCTCCTAGAAATACAAAGTCTTTCACTGCTTCTACATTTTCTCCCTCTATTTGCCAGTTATTGATCAAGCTGGTTGCCATAATCTTGTTTTTTTTTTTTTTTTTGAGGTTTAGCTGCAAGCCAGCTTTTGCACTTTCTTCTTTCAACTTCATCATAAGGCTCCTCAGTTCCTCTTTGCTTTCAGCCATCAAAGTGGTATAATCTGCATATCTGAGATTGTTAATGTTTCTTCCAGAGATTTTAACTCCAGCCTTGGATTCCTCAAGCCCAGCATGTTGCATGATGTGTTCTGCGTACAAGTTGAATAGGTAGGGTGAGAGTATACAGCCCTGCCGTACTGCTTTCCCAATCTTAAACCAGTCCGTTGTTCCGTGGTCCGTTCTTACTGTTGCTACTTGGTCGTTATATAGATTCTTCAGGAGGCAGAAAAGATGACTTGGTATCCCCATACCGCTAAGAACTTGCCACAATTTGTTATGGTCCACACAGTCAAAGGCTTTAGAATAGTCAATAAAACAGAAATAGATGTTTTTCTGAAACTCCCTGGCTTTTTCCATTATCCAGTGGATATTGGCAATTTGGTCCCTAGTTCCTCTGCGTTTTCTAAAACCAGCTTGTACATCTGGCAATTTTTGCTCCATGAATTGCTGAAGTCTACCTTGCAGGACCTTGAGCATTACCTTAGTGGCATGTGAAATGAGTGCCTCTGTTCGATAGTTTGAACATTCTTTAGTGTTTCCCTTTTTCGGTATGGGGATATAAGTTGATTTTTTTTCCAATCTGATGGCCATTCCTGTGTTTTCCAAATTTGCTGGCATATAGCATGCATTACCTTGACAGCATCATCTTGCAAGATTTTGAACAGTTCAGCTGGGATGCCGTCGTCTCCTGCTGCCTCATTATTAGCAATGCTTCTTAAGGCCCACTCAACCTCACTATTCAGGATGTCTGGCTCTAGCTCACTACCACACCGTCAAAGCTATCCCCGATATTGTTATCCTTCCTATACAGATCTTCCGTATATTCTTGCCACCTTTTCTGGATCTCTTCTTCTTCTGTTAGGTCCTTGTCATCTTTGTTTTTGATCATACCCATTTTTGCCTGGAATTTACCTCCAATGTTTCTAATTTTCTGGAAGAGGTCTCTTGTCCTTCCTATTCTATTGTCTTCTTCCACTTCTGCGCATTGCTTGTTTAAAAATAATTCCTTATCTCTTCTGGCTAACCTCGGGAATTTTGCATTTAATTGGGCATATCTCCCCCTATCACTGTTGCCTTTTGCTTTCCTTCTTTCTTGGGCTACTTCTAGTGTCTCAGCAGACAGTCACTTTGCCTTCTTGGTTTTCTCTTTCTTTGAGATATATTTTGTTTCCGCCTCCTGAACAATGTTGCGAACTTCTGTCTAGAGTTCTTCCGGGACCCTATCTACTAAGTCCAGTCCCTTAAATCGATTCTTTACCTCCACTGCATATTCCTGAGGGATATTAGTGAGCTCATATCTAGCTGATCTGTGGGTCTTCCCTAATCTCTTTAGTCTGATCCTAAATTGTGCAAGAAGAAGTTCGTGATCAGAACTACAGTCAGCTCCAGGTCTTGTTTTTACCGACTGTATAGATGACCACCACCTTTGGCTGCAAAGGATGTAGTCAATCTGATTTCGGTGTTGTCCATCTGGTGAAGTCCATGTATAAAGCTGTCTCTTAGGTTGTTGGAAGAGAGTGTTTGTTATGCAGATTGAGTTGTCTTGGCAAAATTCTATCAGCCTATGTCCTGCTTCATTTTGTTCTCTCAGGCCATGCTTCCCTGTAATCACAGGTGTCATTTTACTGCCCACCTTAGCATTCCAGTCTCCCGTGATGAAAATAACATCTCTTTTAGGCGTGTTGTAGAGTAGGTGTTGCAGATCCGCAAAGAACTGCTTGTCAGGGCCAGCCTCGCTTCGCAATAAGACACAGACTCACTTAATGGATATTAAGGATTTCTGGTTTATTGGAATGATAGCTGACAGAACGAAAAACGGGAACGGGGTAGGTGGTGTGGGGGTGCCCCTTTTATACCCTCCTGTATTGCCCCGGGTTTCCCCACCCTGCTTTGACCCGATCCCTCTTGATGGGACCCTTGATGGCTGCCTGGGCGTTTTCCCGGTGTCTTCTTTTGTCTCCCAGCGACGGTTGTGTCCTCCGGGGCACCAGGTGCGTCTTATCTTCGTTCCTCTGACATCCTTCTTTTCAGCTGCCTATGGGTCCATGGGTGTGGGTGCTTTTGGGTGCTTGTGTTAATCCCTGGTTTGATTATCTCCTTCCTCTTTTCCTTAATGATCATGATCCACGTTGTGAGGCTCTTTGTGCCTTGCAACGAGGTCATGACATGTTGCCCCCCAAAAATGTTCTTATGGTGCTGGTTTCTTAGGGTATGCCTCGTGGAACCTTCTTGTTAGTTGTCTAGCCATGACGTGTCGTGCCTGGATCCACTCTGGGTGTGAAAAATGTTTCCATTTCACAAGGTATTGTAGTGTTCTTTGCTTTCTTGAGTCCAGTATTTCTTTTACTTCAAAATGTTGTTGGCTGTCTATCATTATGGGTGGGGGCAGAGGTTCTTCCGTATGCCATTTGGATGTGCTCATTGGCTTCAGTAGTGCACAGTGAAACACTGGGTGGACCCGTCTCAAATTGTAAGGCAGTTCCAGTTTGAAGGTAACTGGGTTGATTACCTGTATGATTTTAAAAGGTCCAATGAATTTCGGTGCCAATTTCTTTGAGGGTTGTGAGGTCTTTATGAACTTAGTGGAGAGGTAGACCCTATCTCCCACTTTGTAGTTCGGTGCCTCCGCCCTGTGGTTGTCCGCATATTTTTTGTACGTGGTTTGTGCGTCTGCTAGGGCCATTTGGATGATTGGCCAGGTTGTTGCCAGCTGTGCCACCCAATCATCTGGTGAGCAGGGCAGGGTTTCAGGTTGTGGCAATTCTGGTATTGGTACAAAGTCCCTTCCGTATTCCACCTTAAATGGGGTGTGGCCAGTGCTCTGGTGTACCGCGTTATTATAGGCCACCTCTGCAAAAGGTATAGGTCTACCCAGTTGTCCTGTTGATAATTTATGAATGCCCTCAGGAACTGTTCAAGTGTTGAGTTTAGGATCTCTGTAGATCCGTCCATGTGTGGGTGCCACGCAGTGGACAGTGCTTGCTTGGTTCCGATTAGTTTTAAAAATTCCCGCCAAAACTTTGACGTGAATTGTGTGCCTCTGTCGGTCACCAACCTGTAGGGGGCGCCGTGGATCCTGTATATGTGTGTTAGGAACAAACGTGCCAGTTGTTGTGCAGAGGGGATAGTTGTGCATGGGATGAAGTGTGCCTGTTTCGAGAAATAGTCTTTTACCACCCATATCACAGTTTTTCTTTGGCTGGGTGGGAGGTCCACAATGAAATCCATGGAAATTTCTTCTCATGGGCGGGAGGGGCTGGCTACCGGCTGTAGCAGCCCGTGGGGTTTCCCTCCTTTCCGTTTGGTGGTGGCACATATGGGGCAGTTGGCCACATAGTCTTTTACGTCTTTTCTGAGGTTTGGCCACCAAAGTTGTCTCCCGTTAGGTGGAGGGTTTTTACAAACCCAAAATGCCCTGCAGATTTGTCATCGTGCGATCTATGTAAGATCTCCCCCCGCAGTGATTCGGGCATGTACAAGGCTTTCCCTTTCCAGGCGATGTTGTCTTTAAAAGATACATGTTGTCGGTTGTTTTGCAACCATGTATCTTGCTGTAGTCCTTGTGTGAGTCTTTGTTGCCAGTTCGGTGAAATTGAGCGCCGGCTCCGATCGCTCCCTGCGGTTCGTGCTGGCGTGTGCTGATTCCTTGTCTGGCTACGCGTGACAGCTGGGCATCCGAGCTGTTTCTCGGTCCATACTGTCCCCATGATGTCGGAGGCTTGCGTGTTGTCCTGTGGCCATCGGGAAAGGGCGTCTGCCAAGAAGTTCTTCTTGCCCGGTATGAATTTCAGCGTGAAATTGAACTGGCTGAAGAACTGAGCCCATCGCACCTGCTTCGGGCTGAGCTGTTTTGGCGTGCTGAGTGCCTCCAGGTTCTTGTGGTCCGTCCATACCTCGAGGGGGCAGGTGGCCCCTTCCAGCAGGTGCCGCCATGTTTCCAGAGCTGTCTTTACTGCAAACTCCTCCTTTTCCCATACGTGCCATCTCCGCTCTGTTTCGGAGAATTTGCGGGAAAGGTAGGCGCAGGGTTTTAGGTGGTTGTCTGAGTCCTTTTGAAGCAGGATGGCTCCGATGGAAAAGTCAGAGGCATCTGCCTGCACCACAAAAGGCTTGGTGGGGTCGGGGTGTTGTAGCACTGGCTCAGCTGTGAAGAGGTTTTTTAGTCTCTCGAATGCCGTTTGACAGTCAGCTGTCCAGTTCAGTAGCGCCCCTGGGTTTCTCAATTTGCGTGTGTCTCCCAAGCCCTTAGTCTTTAGCAGGTTAGTTAGGGGCAAAATAGTCTCTGCCAGCCTGGGCGTGAACCCCCTGTAGAAATTAGTGAATCCAAGGAGGCTTTGCAGTTGTCTCCTTGTGCGTGGGTGCTCCCACGCCAGGATGGCTTGGACCTTGCTGGGGTCCATTTCTATCCCTTTAGCTGAAATCCTATACCCTAGGTAGTCAATTTGTTTTTTATGAAACTCGCACTTGGAGAGCTTAATGAACAGCTCTGCCTTGCAAAGTTTCTTGAGCACTTCTTTTACCAAGCGTTCATGCTCACGTTCTGTTTCTGTGTAGATCAATACATCGTTGAGGTAAACCAAAACCCCCTTAAAAATGTGGTCACGCAGGACCTCATTAATTAACTGCATGAATACCCCCGGTGCTCCTGCCAGTCCGAATGGGAGTACCTTATATTGAAACGCCCCCAATGGGCAGTTGAAAGCAGTCTTCCACTCATCCCCCTCCCGTATCCGTATGCGGTAATAGGCTTCCCTTATGTCCAGTTTGGAGAATACCTTACCATTTACCAGGTGGGACAAGATGTCCTTTATTAAGGGTAAGGGGTATTTATTTGAAATGCTTGCTGCATTTAATCCGCGGTAATCTGTACAGAGCCGCAATGACCCATCCTTTTTCTCGCGAAAGAGGACTGGCGCTCCCACTGGAGAGTTTGCTGGCTCAATAAAACCTCTCGCCAAGTTTTTGTCTACGAAGTCCCTTAATGCTGCCAGCTCTTGCTGGGTCATAGCATATATTTGTGGTTTGGGTAGGGGTACCCCCGGGACCAGTTCAATGGTGCAGTCCGTCTTTCTGTGGGGGGGGGAGTTTGTCTGCCTCTTTCTCGCCGAAAACGTCGGCAAAATCCCTGTATTTGGTTGGCAGTCCCTCTGGCAGTGCCGTCTCTCTGTGTTCCACAGTCGTCGTCGCCCCCCCCATGGCTGCTTGGGGAACCCTGTTCCCTGAAGGTGCTCGGTAATGCCCGTCAGCAAACTTAATCTCTCTGGTTCTCCAGTTGATGACTGGGTTTTGCTGCACGAGCCATGGGATCCCCAGTATGAGTCGGGGTTGCCCCACCGGTGCCATGATGAAAGCCAATTTTTCCTCGTGGCTGCCAAGCCTTAGCGCGGTTTCTCCGGTGTATTGGGTGACCGGGCCCCCTCCCGCTGCAGATCCATCGAGCTGCGAGAACACCAGTTGGTGCTGAAGTGGATAGCAGCGGAGGTCGAGTGCGGCTGCCAGGTTAGGGTGCATTAGGCTTTTGGAGCAACCCGAATCAATGAGTGCCCAGACCTTTTCAGTTTTATTTCGATGGGTGAGGGTAACACGGACGTAGAGGGTGGGGCATTCCTCACTCACCCCTTTGTCGTAGCGCCTGTCACTGTCCTCCACCTGTCCTTCGGCGCCCCTTAGGCCAGGTGGTTGTCGTTTCCTGTCGGCTCGTCGGGTTGCTTCCCTCCTCCTCTGAACTGTAGGGGACGTGTCTGCGTCGGTACTCCCCCTTCGCCGCTGGTTGCTTTCTTGGTGCTGGGGTTCGTGCAGTTTGTGCCCTCCTCGGGCTCTCTCTGGGTGTCGTTTTGGGGCATGCGGCTGCTTTGTGATCTTCCCTGCCGCACGTGAAGCATTGCCCTTTAGCGAAGCGTCTGTCCCATTCCTCCTTCCAGGGTTGGGGTCTCACCCTCACCTGCCTTGCGCTGGTGCATGGGGGTCTCGCTGCCTCCATCTGCTGCATTTCCCTCCTTGCATGGAGGAATGTGTCATGAGCGTTCTCCGCTTCCGCTGCCAGCCGGATCCAACCCGTCAGGGAGCTGGGGTTGTCGCGCCCAAGTGCCCACCAGAGGACGTTTAAGTTGAGTCCATGTTTGAACTTCTCAATCAGTGTCGATTGAGACCAAGTGTCCACTTTTCCGGCTAGGGCTTGGAACTCCATGGCATACTCTGCCATGGAGCGTGGGCTTTGTCTGAGTGTCTCTAGTGCCCTTTTTGCCTTTTCTTGCTCCAGGGGGTCCCTGAAGTGCCACTCCAGCACCTGCAGGAATTCTGTGCTGTCCTGCAGTGCCCGGCCACCTGATTGGCACAATTGGACGTATCAATCGGCGGCCCGCCCTTTAAGTTTTATGGCCAGGGCATTGACTTTGCCCCTTTCGGTTCTGAAGCAGGGACCCCATTCTTCGAGGTAGTACCTCGCGTTAGTCAAGAAAAAGGAGAGTTTAGAGGGGTCCCCGTCAAACTTTATGCCAAAGTCCTTGGCAGCTGTCCTGGTCTGGCTCCTGACGCCCTCTGTGTCATGCCTCGGGCTCTGCGGGAGCTGCTGCGGGTCGGGTTGTCTCCAGTTTTCTTGCAGCATTAGTGCCTCTCTCTGGGTCTCCTCGCAAGGTTGTCGTCCCATTGCTCGGGGGGGAGGGCGGGGCGTTCTCCCTCAGTCGGGCTCCTGGATCCAGGCTCCGCCATCGCCGTCGCCGTCGCCGCCCGCCGGGTCATCCCTCTGCCTCTCATCCTGGTGTGTCTCCCGTCATGGGGTGGGTTCCTGGGACCGAGCGCCGCCGCCACCGAGGTTGTCCTGCCGTCTCATGTCCGGGTGCGCCTCTGATCGGTGAGTGGGCTCCTGGGGTCGGGTTCCACCATGGTCACCGCCGTCCGCTGGGTATCCACCCCGTCTCTCGTCCCAGTGCGCCTCCGATCGTCGGGTGGGCTCCTTGGGCCGGGTTCTGCTGTCACCGCCGCCCAGCTTGCCCCGCCGCCGTTCGTCTGGGGTTGCCTCTGCGCTGCCTCCGCTGTGGGGTCCCTGCGCCGCCGTCAGCTGTTGCAGCATCAGCCGCATCGCCTGCATCCCTTCCTCCAGTGTGTCGAGCCTCTCTGCCATCCACGGCTTCCCACCGAGGTGCTCGCCACTCCGCTCACCCTCGCCGTTGGCCATGGTGGAGGACAGATTGTCCCTTGGTCCCTCCGCAGTGCCAGGCGCCCCCTCGCCTCCATGCGCCCAGGGTGGCGGTTCGTCTCGCGCTTCCTCCGGGGTTGCCTGCGGGCCTGGAGAGGGTCCCCTCATCTCACCCCCAGTGCCCTGCGGGGTCCGGGGCGCCGGGGTGGGTCCCTCCCCCACCGCTTCCCCCCAGCTGGGTCCCATACTTACCGGGGCATTACATCGCCCGGACCTCAGCTGCATTCCGCCCTGCGGGAGCGGGGCTTCGTCGCCAGGCGCCGAAGGGTTGCGCCGCCTCGGTTCCTGAATTTCCATGCCTAGCTGGGTCCCTCACAAACTTGTTGGATAGGTGCCAGGTGGAAAAAAACATTTTGGGGGTTCCCGTTTTTATGTCAGGGCCAGCCTCGCTTCGCAATAAGACACAGACTCACTTAATGGGTATTAAGGATTTCTGGTTTATTGGAATGATAGCTGAAAGAACGAAAAATGGGAACAGGGTAGGTGGTGTGGGGGTGCCCCTTTTATACCCTCCTGTATTGCCCCGGGCTTCCCCACCCTGCTTTGACCCGATCCCTCTTGATGGGACCCTTGATGGCTGCCTGTGTGTTTTCCCGGTGTCTTCTTTTGTCTCCCAGCGACGGTTGTGTCCTCCGGGGCACCAGATGTGTCTTATCTTCATTCCTCTGATGTCCTTCTTTTCAGCTGCCTATGGGTCCATGGGTGTGGGTGCTTTTGGGTGCTTGTGTTAATCCCTGGTTTGATTATCTCCTTCCTCTTTTCCTTAATGATCATGATCCACGTTGTGAGGCTCTTTGTGCCTTGCAACGAGGTCATGACACTGCTCTACTTCAGCTTTTTCAGCATCTGTGGTTGGGGTGTATATTTGGATCACTGTGATGTTAGATGGCTTGCCCTGAATTTGAATTGAGATCATTCTATCATTTTTGGATTGTATCCAAGCACTGCTTTAGCCAGTTTACTAGTAATTATGAAGGCTACTCCATTTCTTCTGTGGTCCTCTTGTCCACAGTAGTAGATCTGGTGGTCATTTGATTTGAAGTGGGCCATTCCAGTCCATTTCAGTTCACTGACACCCAAAATGTCTATGTTTAATCTTGACATCTCACCAATAACCACATCCAATTTGCCCTGGCTCATAGATCTTACATTCCAGGTTCCAATGGCGTGTTGATCCTTAAAACATCGGATTCGCCATTCACCACCAGCACCGTCGGCCGCTAGCCATCCTTTCGGCTTTGAGCTAGCTGCGTCATCACATCTGGGGCTAGTTGAACTCATCCTCTGTTCCTCACCAGTAGCATTTTGACCATCTTCCGACCTCAGGGTCTCATCTTCCGATGGTATACTGACATATCTCTTGTTGTACTGATCCATTTATTTTTCATGGCAAGAATACTGGGGTGGGTTGCCATTACCTTTGCCAGGGATCGCGTTTAGTCTGACCTCTCTGTCATGACCTTCCCATCTTGGATGGCCCTTCACGGTTTAGCTCATGGCATCATTGAGGTGCTCAAGCTCCAGCATGACGCAAGGTAATTATCCTTTGCTGAAGGAAGATCTGATATCTTAAGTTAATAAATAGAAGGTGAACTTTCCTCTTGTTCCATATTTTTGTCTCTCAGGGGAAATTTGTAGTTGCACAGAATGGCTGCCATGTTGAGACAGGCCTATGAATGGGGTCCTCCAATGATAGCCACCATATTGGTCTGGTCATTTCATTTGAGGTTGGGGATACATTTATCTTTTGTAGATTGAAATTCCAGTGCTAAATGATAAGTTGAACTTTCCTCAAGATAATTAGTATTGATGTAGAAACCAAAGCTAACAATGGGTCAAATCCCAGAATGTTGATTGATCTCCTTTACACCAAATGCTAGAGCCAAAGTATGTTGGTAATTATGAATGAGGAACCTTCAGTGAGAGCTTATGTCAATATATTTCTGCTTCAGAATTGGACAGTTGCTACATTATAATACATACACACAAAAACACACACACATATATGTGAAAGATGAAAGATCCCCTGTGCAAGCACTGAGTCATGTCTGACCCTTTGGAGGGATGCCACTTTCATGATGTTTTCTTGGAGGGGTGGTGTGCCATTGCCTTCCCCAGTCGTCACCTTCCCCAGTAAGCTAAGTACACCTTGTAATTTAGGATTAACACATAAAATTCAGATAAAGTTCTCAAATTACTCAAGGTAGTTCTCACTTATAGGTGCAAGTTCTAGGTGAAAAAACAACAGAATGCAAGGAGAAATCTTTTCAGCCTTTTAGGCAATGCAAATATACGCTTTTGTCCATCTCTTCTGACTGGTATATCTTATTTTTCATGGGGGGTGGGGCCATTTCACTCAAAGCAAAAAGTAATCTTAGCTGCTTTTCATTTACTTAACAATCTCAACGACTGATGAATGTATGCTAGGTAGAGGTGCAAAAAAGAAATAGGAGGAGAGAGGGAGGATTTTTTCAACAGTTTTAAAAGAACTCTAGTCCCCATACTGATAATAGTCACTCTACATCTCACTAAATCCAGTGATTTAGGACATCATTATCTTTTTCTACCATAAAATGGTTGCCTGGATCTTGGCAGCACAGATATTGTACAGCCAAGTCTAGGAACATGTTGGCTACTGAAAGGAGGTCAACACCATCAGAAATGTTCATGTTACATGCAGGATGATCAGAAGGAATCAAGACTGGTATCAAATCTGCTGCTGAATTAAAAGAGGAATGTTGAATCTCAGCTTCCCCACCCACATCTCAGAAGACAGTATAGATTGCCTATGGAGTGTATGATCTCTGTTCCATTTTGGGCTCAGTCCAGTACAATACATGCATCCAAGGGTGGGTTTTTTAAAAATGTGCACAGTGAATCAGCAATATTTTTTTTATGGCAAATTTATATAGCAAAACAGCCAGTACCTTTCAAATGAGTGAATCATAAGATTGATTGTCATGATGTCTCTTCTTCATCCACATATTATTTCTTAAGATCCTGTATGGATCATCTCCAATAATAAATGACAAAACCAAAGAAGATTTCTTCCACCAGATGTTTCCAGATGGGAACCATCAGTATATGGGGATTCTTGATTTGCTGCTGCATTTCAAGTGGATCTGGATTGGTGTGGTTTCTTTTGATGATGACAATGGAGAGATATTTAAACAGGATATGCTTCCCGTATTTTCGCAACGGGGTATCTGTGTGGAGTTCTTAGAAACAATGCCCAAAATATCTTTTTCAGGTGACATTGCTGAAACAGCAATGGATTGGTTTGGAACTTCAAGTGTTGTCACAGGAAGTACTGCCAATACTGTTATTATACAAGGAGAAATACATACTATTAGTGTCTTAAGATCAATTTTCCACTTTGCCCAATTTTATGATATAACAGTTGAGAGCCGAGTGTGGATTATGACAGCCCAGATGGATTTTGCATCTCCTGGTTTTCTAAGAGATTGGGACATACATTTCCTCCATGGGGCTCTATCATCCGCTATTCACACATTCTTGTTAATGTTTTCTACTACAGATTAAGGTTACTATGGTAACTAATCATTTTGGCGGGGTGCAGAGGTTTAATTCAACTGTCCCCTTTTCAGATGTTGATTTTTGCACCTGGGGGGAAAAACTTGCCTGGACTTGTTTTAGGTTTCTGTTTCCCTTCTGTGTAGGCATGTAGCTGCTCTGAGAGCCTGCAAGAATGCAGAAGCCTTTTAAATATGTTTTGCTTTCTGTAAATAAATTGTTTTTATAGAAATGCCTTGTGTGTCTTTTCTGATGTCTCCTGGGCCAAAGGCTTTCCCAGCAATCTGCCAACAATTCTATCCTACAGGATTCCAGACCTTTAGGAAGGAAAGAAACCTTATCTCAGAAAACAGAGATGGCTTTATCAGAGTCTTCTGGAAAGATGCATTTAATTGTGATTTCTCAAATTCCACTCTGGATGAGAGAGATGAGTTGATTTGCACAGGGGAGGAAAAGCTGGAGACTCTACCTGGGACCCTGTTTGACATAGGCATGTCCGGCCACAGTTACAGCGTCTACAATGCAGTTTACATTACGGCGTATGCTCTGCATGCAATAACTTCATCCAAGTCAAAAGGGAGAGCAAAGATGAGATGGATAAGACAAAATCGACTGAATGAAGAGCCATGGCAGGTATTTTGCAGGTCAATTTAGAAGAGTTTTCTTTTTTTCTTTAAAAAAAACAAAACTTTATTGATTTTCAAAGTATAAGTGAAATACAAAATGTAGAGTACAGGAAAAATGGAATACAGAACTAAAGAAAAAAAGAAAAAAAAACCTATAAAAGTGCAGAAAATATATATAAAGTATAGAAGGAAAGTGACTTCTCCAACACAGATATAAATCCGTATTATACAAGTGTAATCTCTTACCATTAATTAAACTTTTAGTAACATCATTTCTATACAATCAAGCCATTCAATCATCAAAACCCAAATCAAAACCTCATCTTTTTCATATACAAGCAAATAATCCAAAAGTGGTTTCTAAATAGAAATAAATCCAGTCACAGTATTTTTCTCTTATCACTGCTGTCAATTTAGCCATTTGTGTCAGTTCCATTAACTTACCCATCCATTCTTCCATTGTGGGAATCTGTGGATCTTTCCATCTTTGAGCATATACAAGCCTTGCTGCTGTTATCATGCTCTATACAGAAACCAAGTTCCATGCTGCTTCTCAAGCTGTTTGTCCTCAAACCCAAAAGAAACAGTTCTGGTTTCAGCTGTATATCCATTTTAAGAATCTTTGGATCATCACACATATGTGGTCCCAGAATTTCTAAGCCTTCTCACAGGTCCACCAAAGGTGATCAAATTTCTTTCACCATGAGAACATTTCCAACAAACATTTGATACCCCATTAACCATTTTGTATAGCTTATCAGATGTTAAATACCAAGGATACATCATTTTGTAGAAAGACTTGTTCAAATTATGATTCAAGGTAAATTTCAAACCTTCATTCCAAATGTTCTCCCACTGTTCAAGCATAATAGTATACACAAAATTCTTAGCCCACTTAATCATACAATCTTTGACATATTCATCTTTTAAATTCAATTGTAACAACATGTTCATCATTTGTACAAAGTTCCATTTCAAATTGTGTTTTTTTTTTAAATTAACAAAATTATAAAACTTTTTGTCCAAGTCTGACAATTGTGCAAATGCAAACCAATGACAAGTGTAGCCTTCTGGTTTCAATCATTCCTTTGTGTTAAGTTGAGGTTCACCTTCCACAAAATTCAACAAGTCTCTGTATCTCAACCAACTTGATTTCCCCACAATTTATCTTCTGAAGAAAGCTTCTTGAGGTGGCAACCACATAGGTACATAAGGAAAAGGTAAAGGTAAAGGTTTCCCTTGACATCAAGTCCAGTCACATCCAACTCTAGGGGGCGGTGCTCAACTCCATTTCAAAGCCCAAGAGCCGGTGTTTGTCCATAGACACTTCCCTGGTCATGTGGCCGGCATGACAGTCACAGAACGCCGTTACCTGCCCGCCAAAGCGGTACCTATTAATCTACTCACATTTGCATGTTTTTGAACTGCTAGGTTGGCAGGAGTTGGGACTAGCAATGGGAGTTCACCCCGTCATGTGGATTTGAGCTTCCAACCTTCCAATCGGCAAGCTCAGCAGCTCAGCGGTTCAACCTGCAGAGCCACCGCATCCCTTAGGTGCATTAGGAGACAATCTTAATTTATGTTTATTCCAAACCCTTAATATGGTATGCCTAACAAAATTATTTTTAAAAATCTTTATTAACTTTAACTTTATCATACGACAAATAGGCATGCCACCCAAATCTTAAATCGTGTCCTTCCAATTCCAATAACTTCTGATTTTTGAAGTCATCCAATCCTTCATCCAGAGCAAACAACAAGCATCATAATACAGTTTCAAATTGGGTAAACCTAAACCCCCTCATTCTTTGGCATCTTATAGTAGTTTAAATTTAATTCTTGTTTTCTTCTCTTGCCAAATGAACTTAGAAATATCCTTCTGCCATTGTTTAGATGGTAAATCTGTTAAGATCAGTATAGACTGGAAAAGAACCAAATCCTAGATAAAACATTGATCTTGATCACAGATATCCACCCCATAAGAGATGATTGTAACTTGTTCTATCTTAACAGGTTTTTTTAACATCATTCCAAATTTTAACATAATTATTTTGGAATATCATGCAATTTATATTTCCTAACATCACCCCCAATATCTAACCTTGTTTTCAATTTTAAAACCAGTCTCACACATCAATGATTCTTGATTATGTGTAGTCATATTCTTAGTCAACATCTTTGGGTTATTTTTGTTGTTGTTTACTTACTTTAAAGCCAGCTAATAACCCAAACTCCTTCAATTTCTTCATCAGGTATTCAGCAATGTCCAAAGGAACTTTTAGTATCAAAACTAGATCCTCAGCAAAGGTCTTCAATTTAAAGATCTCCTTCTTTATTTTTAAACCCTTTATTTGATCATCTTGTCTAATATCTCTGTTCAAAACCTCCAAAACTATCATAAAAAGCAACGGTGACAAAGGGCATCCTTGTCTTGTCCCTTTCTATATCTGGCACGGTTCAGTGAAGTCACCATTTACAATAATGTTCACCTTTTGCAGTGGGTAAAATGACTTAATTACTTGAATATTTTTTTTTTCTCCAAAGTCAATATTCTCTAGAACTTTAAACATAAAAGTCCAGTTCAAATAAATGTTGTAAATATCCTATAATATCCAAAACCATTCTCACATTGTCTCTTGTCTTTTGGGTAAAAAAACCCCACATGGCAGGCAAAATACCACTTATTGTTCAGGGTTCCCTACAGCCTGGGATTCTAAGGTGGTGATTATCTCAAATGTAATAATTAGTATAACTATGATTGGATGGAGAACTGTTAATACAGCCTGCACCATTCCCACCTGCAATCAAAATCAGTCTGTACTTGACCACACATTATTTTCATTTTAAAATCTGAACATCTTCTACACACACACACAGACATACACACAGAGAGAGACAGTCTTAAACTCAGAATCCATAAGGAAAGCTAAGGAGAAGAAAGGTGATGTGAGTTCCAGAATGAATTATTTCCTTCTCTGTAGTGTGTCCACAGCATTCCTGTCAATGTTTTGGCCCCCAAGCAATGTGTCACATTTCTCATAGTAAATGCAGCACAGTTGAACCTTTGCCTATTCTTCACAAGCAATACCAATCAGGGGACATCAACATTGCTGGCATCATTTCTCACATCTTCCTGTTTTATACAATGATGGACTTCAAGACACCTCCTTCTAGCGACCTCTTTGAGGATATTATGTAAGTATTCAGTCATGCCTAGAGACATACAGTACATGTAAAATAGACCTGAAGGTGACTGAGAATATGAGCGTTGTTTGAGTTGTGTTACATATGTAGTATGCTCACATGTGAGTGGATGTCTAGCATAGACTGTGCCATTTGGTCTTGAGGCATCTGTAGAGAATAAAATAATTGCTGGTTGTGTGTGTTATATATTCATACGTAGAATGGCTTTGATATGCATAACAATTTTTTGGCCTTTATACTTTCTACATATGTATTGATCTGGTGCCACCAAATACCAAGCAAAGAATGTTTGAGAGTGGATGTTTCTTTTTGCCCAGTTGTTAGTCCCCCCATCACCTGAATGTCACCAGTGTTATATTTGGCCAGTAAAAACCAGTGATTTTATTTTCCTTAATTCAATTCTTTTTTTGTACAGTCAAATTCATGCAAATGGTACTTTCTCTGTTAAAACACCAAAGCTGCATGAAGGGAGCTTGGAGTCAATAGTCTCCTAGTCTTGCCATGTAAATCTTTCCAGAGAAATGATGGAATAATTTGACATATCTTCACAGCAGCTGCGCAGAATCTGACTACTTGCGCCGTGACAGTTGGATATTCATCTATAAGTAACATTTGCATACAATCTATATCTTTCCATCTAGGGCATTTCCTAATCAAAGGTAGTAATAGTTTACTCCTGAGCTCTTTATAAAAAGGACAACAGAGGAGCACATGGTCTGTAGTTTCTATCTCTCCATTGTTACAAGGGCACTGCCTTGCAGCAATTGGGATTTTTTTGTATCTGCCTTCCAAGACTGCAGAAGGGAGTGCATGGCTTCGAGCTAGGAAGAAAGCTTTCCACTGGCTAGGAATTTGAAGTTGAGAAAGGTAGTTAGCAGTATTGAGAATATATTTATTATGCTTTGAAGATAGGAAATGAGGGGCCTCCTGTAAGTCCATTTGTCTCTCTATATCCTTTATCCTTTGCCTCAGGGTCACTTTTGTCTGTTCGTAATCCATCCTAATAATTAAATCTATAGAAAATCCTAGTTTTGCGAGGCTAAATTCAATATCTTTTAACCAAGAGGATTGGAAGTAATCTTGAAAAATGAGTGGTGCTAAACTTTGGGGATAGTGCTTGAGTTTTAGCCAAAGGTTCAGGGAGGCTAGACACACTCTTGCCTCAATTTTTATCATGCCAACTTTCAATCAAAGTTGAGCGTTTGACACACATTTGGGCATTTGGAGTACTGCCATAATAAATGTTGACTGCACTCTTTCCAGAGGTGTAATGCTTGAAGTCGGAGCACCAACACAGGACCCGTAAAGGAGCTGGGCTAATGTCTTCACCTGGAAGAGCTTAAGAGCTGCTGGAATATAGTGTCCTCCTTTACTCTGGGGAAAAAAAAAAAAAAAACTTTAGAATGTCATTGGCTGATTTTTGTCTGGAATCAGCTGCATAATCAAAGTGAGGTTTCCTAGATCCAGTGGCATGTACAACTACCCCTAGGTATTTGAAGCTAGACACTTGCTCTATTCTGTGCCCATTTATATTCCAGGAGTGAAATTTCAGCCTTTTAGGAAAAGTCCTTATCTTTGTTTTCTGATAATTTATTTCTAACTGATTAGTAATACAATATTGGGTCAAGGATGTCAAAGCTCTCTTGAGACCTATAGGAGTCTTAGAAACTATGACCACATAGTCTGCATAAAGCAGCAGGGAAATACTTCGGTCCCCTAATTTTGGAGGATGAAAGTCTGGCTTAGGCATCTTACCACATCATTAATGTAAAAGTTAAAAAGTAGGGGAGCCAAAATGCAGCCCTGTTTCATCCCCTTTTGTACTTTATTCTGCTTGGACAGTGACCCAGATCTATTGCATCTGACCTTCAAGGCCGCATCAGAGTGTAGGGCACGTATTAGGTAGAGAGGCCTGCTATCTATTGAGGCGGCTTCCAACTTCTCCCACAGCTCAGTCTAGATATAGAATCAAAAGCTGCTTTTAAGTCTATATAAGCAGCATACAATGATGTTTTCTTGTTGGTACAACATTTTTCAATCAAATGTTGAAGAATCAGACATTGTTCAATAGTTCCTCTGCCCTCTCTAAAGCCAGCCTGTTCATCAGCTATAAGATTTCTCTGGTCCAGCCAATCTTTGAGTTTTCCTTGCAAATGTCTAGCATATAGCTTGCTAATTATATTCAGTAGACTAATAGGTCATTAACTGGCAATTTCATTTGTCTTCCCTTTTTTAAAAATCGGGACTATAATAGTCAGGCCCCAATCCTCTGGGATTCTCCCTGAATTATCAATATAGGTAAAAAGTGATGCTAACATTGGGGACCACCATTCAACATTATTCTTTAATACTTCCGCTGAAATAAAATCCATTCCCGGAGCCTTCCCTTTTCTAAGTTGTCCAATAAGAAATTTGATTTCAGCCACTGCAACTGGGGGCCACTCAGTTAGACTTTCATTCATTTGTGTCAACATCACATTGTTAGGATCCTCATACATTTTCTGGAAACGGTATTCCCGCACCTCTGGTGAAATGTGAGAGTCTAGAATAGTAGATGATCTTCCAATCTGATTTGATAATAGTTACCAAAAAAGAGAGGCATTCTTCAGTTTGGCAGCTTCAAGAAGACGTTTCCACATGGTTTTCATGTCCTGCTTCTTCTTATCAGCCACCAGTCTCTTATACTGTTTTTGGCTAGCAAGGAGGTGTTCAAGTGATTTTGTGTTGGCATTGTTAATGGACTCTGTCTCAGATTTATATAAATGATGAGACGCAGTGAGGGCTTTCTAAGCTTCAACACGTTCTTTGTCGAACCATGTCTTAGAGAAAGTCACAACCCTTTTGCTGTCAGGATTAGTGATGCGAGTCAATACCAGTTGTAATTTTTGTATTAACTTTTTATACAAAATCAATGGGTCTTGTGAGGTATTGGGAGACATAAACGATGACTGAATTGTTTGTAAATCATCCTCGGCCAATGTCTTCCTCACCCTTTGATCAAGTTGTAAGGTCCATCTGGCACGACAACTTACTTGTCCTGCTGGTACAATGACAGGGGTAAAATATGTCTCCGGCCGCATCTGACTAATAGATGTCTTCAAATGTAGACATAAAGAAAGGTGGTCATTTTCTAGAAGTGGAAGCACCTTAAAGGACTCCACTGAATGTAATGAGTTAGTAGAGACTAGCAAATAATCAATAGTACTTTTCCTAGTTCCAGGCATAAATGTATATTCTCCTGGGTGATCACTTTTCATGGAGCCATTTAGTATGTATAGATTAAACTTGTTTGCAAACTTGGCCAGACAAATCCCAGCATAGTTAGATCTTTTATCTTTGAAGAGGCGTACAAGAGTGGCATCAGGTAAATTAGGGACATGGGTTGGCGGATGTTGCTGAAATTTGGAGAACAGTGTTTGGTCATCAGGACGTTAAAATCCCTCCCGAACAGTACCGAGGCACTAGGATATTCCAAAAGGAGGTTATCAACGTATTGCTCTACATCTGACCACATTGCCTCTATTTCGGCTCTTCTTTGTATTGGTGGGAAATACACATTAATAATTAATAAGGAAATATTTCCCAGATCTAAGAGTACAGCCATAGTTATTTGTGTAAGTGGCTGAATGGATTTATGGCCTACTCTCAGAGCGGTAGAAATAAGAATTCCCAGTCCACCTTTCATCCGCTCTGGCCCTCTGCCAGTGATTGCCTCCAACTTGTACGAATAATAGCCATTGAATACAAGTTCATTGGCTGTCCAAGTTTCCTGAAGCAAAAGGACATCCGTATCTAACAATTGATCTAAATGGTTAAGGCCTTTGTTACGATACCATCTGGCTATATTCCACAAAATGATTTTCAGGGGATTTATCTTACACTGGTCTGTGTACCATCAGGCCATATGCATTAATATCCTTGATCTAGACAAACCCTCTTTATGACCCAAGTGGGTCCCATTCCATATCCCCATCTTCTAAAGAGACAAGGTTAGAAATTTCTAAGGGTTGCTCATGAACTTGGGCCACTGTAATAATTTTTGTGTTAGTTGTTTCCACTTGCTTTTGTGTCATATTAATACTTGTAATGAGAGCAAAAGGGTCCTCTATCTCAGGTATTACATCTGGATTTTGTAGTTCTTGGTTCTCATTGACAGCTTTCTGCCTACAGCTACTTTGCTCTCTTTTCAGTGCATTCATATTGTTGTCCCAAGTGAGGATTTTCTTCTTGCGTTGTTTGAGGTATTAAATTTAATAGAGGGTTTGCTGTGTGGCAAGTTGCCATTAAAGCTCCTTTTAAGTCATTTAATTTCTTAAGTGTCTCAACTTGTCTATTATCTGGTAGAACACTGGATAAGTTAATTAAGTTCCATTCTAAAGGAACAGGAGGCAACTGAGTTGTTATCGGGTGGAGAGAATGTTTACTATTATTGTTCCTTGGCATAGTCTCCATTAATGAGGTGTCCTTGGGTTTATCTGCAGGAGTATTTCTACTATGAGTTAAATTTCTAACACTCTCTTGATTATTCTGAATTATAAGGGGACTAACTTCCTCTGAGGGACGCGGTGGCGCTGCGGGTTAAACCGCTGAGCTGTCGATCGGAAGGTCGGCGGTTCGAAACCGCGCGGCGGGGTGAGCTCCCATTGCTCATCCCAGCTTCTGCACACCAAGCAGTTCGAAAACATGCAAATGTGAGTAGATTAATTGGTACCGCTTCGGCGGGAAGGTAACGGCGTTCCGTGAGTCATGCTGGCCACATGACCCGGAAGTGTCCTATGGACAACGCCAGCTCCAAGGCTTTGAAACGGAGATGAGCACCGCCCCCTAGAGTCGGACACGACTGGACTTTACGTCAAGGGAAACCTTTACCTTTACCTAACTTCCTCTGAATGAAGAACTTGAATTGGGAATATTGAGAATGTATTCAGAAAAGGTTTCATTTTTAGAAGCATACTTGGTATCACAGAAAGACCAAAAGTCAAGAGAATCCATCTAAAGCTCCCTCTGGCTGGTAGCCAGTCTATCTTTTGTAAATCCACAAATCATTTCTCACATCATAGTAACTGATTTAATGATTGCAGTATAGCTCTTTTCGACTCCCATTAATTCTATTAGTTTGTATTTGAAGGGCTATCTTATGGGGTTATAAGTAACATTTACCTAATACAGGTTTTTTACCCTTTTCATCCCTTTCTATACAGATGTTTGTCATTTTCTTATCTTCCCTTTTAGCTCCTAATAAAGGGTTAACTTCGGAGGCTGAAACTTCCTTTCCTCCGCAGCCTGACTGAGAGGAGCGGTGCAGGTGTAAGCCCTTAGCTTTATCAGAGGCCTCAGTTTGTACGTAGATTGTCACTTGGGGGAGCGTAAAAATGGCACTAAAATATCTGGCACAAGTTTGTAAGAGCATTGAGTAGCTACTGCTGGATTTCTTTGCACTGGTTGGGGTACAGGAATCTAGCCTCCAAACAGATGGCTATGTAGGGCAAAGCTCTTTTCTTCCTCAGTTGTTATTTTGCTATTATTGTTGTTGTTTTCATGTGCTGGAATGTTGTTACACACCTTTGTATTCTTCTAAGCACAAATAACTTGTTCTTTCACTAACTTACGATCCCTATCAAACCATGGTTTATAAAAGATGGTAGAGATGGTGAGTACTCAAGACCATGCACTCAGGATTAGTTGTATCACATGTGTTGGGTACATCAAGGACTTTCTGGGTCTTTTTTGGGGATTCAGAACTAAAATCAGAACCTCCTAACAGTGGAGATAATCCCTGATGAGGTAGGCAGTTACTTTATAATCTGCACAGTAGATTTACACAATTAGCAAAAAATCAGTCATATTTTGAACAGCATACAGGGAATGTTGGAATGGTTAAAAGACAATAGAATTTGTTTATGACCTGTCATACTAGGAAGCCATTCAAAAGCATTCAGGTCAATCATATGATGCTGGCATCGAAGAAGTTAGCTAAGTGATAGAATAATAGCTCTTTGGTGAACCAGAGTCCAATGTTAAATCTATTGAAAGCAATCCTTAGAGCAACTTGGTTTGTTTGAAGTGTGCAGTTGTGCTTGTTTGGGCTTAACTCTTTGGTAGAAGGTAAAGCTGCAAGCTCTGTCTGTTTTTGGTTGACCTTGCTAATCTTAATTTGTTCTTCTGAACAATTGTGTTTCCTTTTGTTGTCCATAAATCAGAATTGGTGCCAATGTTTTGAATTACTTTACATTACTTTAAATTATTTAAATTATTTTAAATAACTTTAAAAACTGCTAGCAAATCTTCATAACTTTGCACAAAACTTTCAAAGGCTCTTTTTAAAGAGTCCACCTTTGTGTTTATGGAAGTTAAATATTCAAAAATTGAGATTACAGTTTGTGCAGTTAATAAGCATTGTCTAGCAGCAAAGCCTGTTGTAAATTCTTTGGTGATTGCTTGACTTGCTCTTCCCCCATCAGAGATGTATTAACAATGGGGGAAGGTAGTAAAGACCGGGGTTTAATCAGATGGTTTGATTCCGCATGCAAAGTAGAGGGCAGCTCTAATAATTGTTGTTTTTCAATTTCTGTTTCCAAATCCCAGTTCAATATATCATAACTGTTGGAGGTAGGGATGGAATAGAGAGGATCTATTTTGTTATTATTTTTACTCACAGTTTTCTTGTCCATCACGTAGTCCTCAATTGTGGGCTGCTTTTTAGGTTTGGGTAGAGTCTGAGCACCTTTGCTAGTCCTGTTGCATTTCTCGTTCTTCCCCATAACTGAAGCCTGTATGATGTTTTAGGAACTTAGTGTTCAGTTTTAGAATATCTCTTGTGGAGAATGTGTTTATAAAATAAAGCTAGATAAAAATTAAGATGTGTAGCTAGGCTGTTTATAAAAGTGAATATAAAATATCATAAGGAACTCAGCAAAGAAGCTGCTGCTCCTTCGCCATCTTAGCTCCAGTTCCCTAATTGTAATTTCAATTGCATCTTTTCCCAGATCTTCCCTTAGAGATAGGGTTGCATTATGTCCTATGTTTTTAAAAGGGAAGATAATTAGAGGTGAAGAGAGAAAGGATTTTGCACCTCCAATCACATCTTTTTCACCTGCAACTATTACTAAGTTAGATACCTTTGTGCTACAAAGGAATGTGTTGCTCTTGCAAAATAATATGTTCTTGTTATTTCTACTCAGATATGAAAAAAGGACAGTAATGGAGATCATGAAGTGATATAGGAAATATATATAGATATAGGAAAGGGATATTAGTGGTATTTTCCTTTGAAGGGAAAAAAAATAATGATACAGGGGGTGATATTGGGAGGGAGGTACATGGCAGATAAATTTCTTATTTTACACATTAAATTTTGTAACATACTTTTGAAATGAAACAAAACATAAGGATAAACTTTTTCACCTACTGGGGATGCTGTAAGTGTTATGGGTGATACAAAAGGGTTTTTTTTTTTTTAAAAAAAAGTGCAGGGTATAAAACTCATGGGCTGAAGAATACCAATAGCATCCTTTTCAGATAATTATACATTATAACACTAAACAAATATTTTAATTATTTTTCTTGAGTACCAGTTTTCCTTTATTCATTATAGGGCTCCACATTTTTTTCTAATATTTGAAAGAAAAGATGCAAAGCAGCTGCCTAGGTTCAGAAGCTGACCAGGAAGAGATCTTCATACTTAACATCATGAATATTAACTTGGTGTTCCAATAAGATGGAACACAGGAGACTCAAACATTACAAAACCCAATAGGATGAAGGTAACCAATTTGGCTTGGTTGAATAAACAATGTGTCTGCTAAAAATTCAATTTTATTTCTTTATTAATTGCTCCTTCTTATTCAAATCAGGTCTCAGAATAATGATATAGCATTTGGGGAAAAAGATGCAGCCCAGTAGTCCAGCTGCGGAAGCCAAAATGGAGAAGATCTCCACAGCCACCATGTATTTCCCCTTTGTACTCAGGTAGGTGGGAACAAATGACACCCAAACACTGCAAAAGTCCAACATGCTGAAGGTGATAAATTTGGCTTCGTTGAAGCTGTCAGGTAAATTCCTAGCTAGGAAGGCCACTGTGAAGCTGACAGCAGTCAAGAATCCCATGAAGCCAAGGACAGTATAAAACAGAGTGGTTGAACCTTCATTACATTGCAGGACAATTTCTTCAGCCATGGAGTGCATGTCAGAATCTGGGAATGGGGGAGAAAGTGCCAGCCACACTACACAAATGGTGAATTGTGCCAGAGAACAAGATAGGACAATTATGTTGGCCAGCCTTTTCCCCACCCATTTCCTCATTTTGGAGCCTGGCTTGGTGGCCATGAAAGCAAGCACAACAATGGTTGTTTTCCCCAGTATACATGAAAGGGCTACAGAGAAGATGATGCCAAAAGCAGTTTGTCGCATGAGACATTTTACTTGGCCAGGCTGGCCAATGAAGAGCAAAGTGCAAAGGAAGGAGAGGAGGAGAGCAATGAGAAGAATGTAGGTGAGGTTCCTGTTGTTGGCTTTGACGATGGGAGTGTCCTGGTGTTTAATGAAGATCCCCAGCACCACAGATGAGATGAACAAAAAGGAGACTGCAATCATTACCAAAGAGATCCCCAAAGGCTCTTGGAAAGTTAAGTAATTTTTCCTTTTTTGAAGGCAAATATCCCGATCTTTGTTTGGATATTGATCTTCTTGACATGGCAAACAATCATCTATGTCTCCAAAAAATGAAACAAAAGACAAAACCCTTCACAGAAACCCTAATGGTTTGAAGCATCATCAGTTCCATTTCAATATGCCCTTATTTTTGCAGTTCTAAGCACTCATATAGATTTTTGGAATGCACTCTACATGAGGCTGCCATGGAAGACTATTTAGAAACAGTAACTTGTCCATAATGCCATGGCATATGCAGATCTGGGTACCCCATGGCTCACCTGAATTGCACACCTGCTGTCTCAGCTGCAGTGGCTCCCAATTCTTTTCTGGGTACAATTCAAGGTGCTGGTTAGCACTTTTAAAGCCCTACATTTCAGCAGGCCAAGTTATTGGTGGAACCACCTCTCTCCAAGGGGATCCCAATAGGTCAGATAGGTGGACATTTTTCAGGTCTCCCCTATTCAATATTGTCATCTGATTGGACCTTGTAGGTGATCTTTCTCTGTAGCTGACCCAGCCCTTTGCAATACTGTCCCATTTGAGTTTTGAGGGATTCCTGCCCTTTTATCTTTTTAGAAGTCTGGGAAGGCTGGGCTCTTCCCAAAGTTTGGCCAGGTGAGTCATGAGTCTGATTGGTCCAGCACCTGCTAGGATTTGTGGTTTTGTTTTCATGTGGGTTTATATGGCTTGTGGTGAGCCACATGGGATCATTATATGAGATAGGCAGCCATATAAATTCTATAAGTAAATCAGTCAATCTATCAACCAATCAATCAATACATTTGTGTGTAATAGGAAGTAAAAAGACCTAGAAACCAGTGAAAAACTTTACCAGTGCAAAGTTACCTTAACTTCCAAAAAGACGATAAAAAGGAAGAATTTGGATAGGCTGCCAATAAAGATATGTTTCTTTTAAAACTATTAATAATTCTTCGAGGACACACAAGAAGGGACAACCCAAATCTAAGAAATCTATTGATCCTCCCAGTTAGAGTGACCTCAATGGTTTTATTATCAAACTGAACTATGAACAATTCACTGAACTATGAACAATTCGTTCTAATACTTCATTGCTGAGCTGTACAATATGATGTGAAGCTCAAGATTTTCCATCACCATAATATTGATTAAAACTTCAGCCCCCAATTAATATTATTAAATTATCAATATATTCAATTCAGAAAGAGATGGGCAATGACAAATTTGATAAATAAACAAACAAATAAATAAATAAATGAATTCCTTTGCTTACCCATTTGGTCAGCGATTTTCCCTTCTGGACACAGTCTACAGTCATAGCAACAAGACAATTTCCCTTCCACTTTTATCCTGCTATGGCCAAAAGGACATTTCTTGTTACAGATGGAAAGAGGTAAAGTCTGTTAATAAATAAAATCAGAATTCCTTCACATGAAAAATTTATGCTTTGGGATTCTTCTTTTCATCAGTTATACATACAGAAACTCTTCACATGTAATCAAAACTGTTGTGTTGCATTTTCTAGTTATCTTTCTTATTTAAATTCTCCACTGAATCCCTTAAATCTGTGTTTCTGAAACCTCAGCAACTTGAAGATGTGTGGACTTCAACTCTCAGAATTCCCCAGGAAACATGGTGAGGTTCATAAATGACTTCTTTAAGTTCCTGAGGTTTGGGGAAGACTGCCTTAACTGTTCCTTAGCTCACACCTATTAACTAATGGTGTGATTGTGCCAAACATAGTATTCTAAAGATCCACGGAAATCAGTACCATAAGCTGGTATTGGAGAGCTTTTAACTCTGGAGGCCTTGGAATATGTTCTCCTTCCAGTTCCATGTTTTTGGGTTGGGGTCCAACTTTTACTATCCCTCTTTCAAAGCTTGGTTGACTTTTCCATTCATACCACAAGCCATATTTTATTTAAAACTTTGTGAACACTTCATAGCAAAAATCTGATTTTCAAAACTGAGCTATTTTCAATCTGGTTGCTTATAGCTGAATCACTAAGATTTTCTTTTGGGAGGGGGGATTGTTCATGCTTCTGCAAATTTGGGCAGATTAAAAGCAAATGAATTTTTGTCTTCTCTTTAATGTTTTACAAATAATACTGACCATTGCCTTACTTACCTGTTTCCAAAAGAAGTTTGCTTTTGGGCACTTCCAACAAAGTTTAAGAAGAGTTCCTTTTTTCCCAGAGACTCAAGAATACTCGGGGTTTGAGTCTCTGAAATTATTAGACTGAACTGGAACATGCTGTTAATTCTAAAAGAACTTTAGAATTCTGTCTTACAAATGTAGAAAAAGATAAGAAAGTTGTTTGTGTGTGTGTGTGTGTGTGTCATATTCCTTCCCTAATTAATTAGTTTGTGTTTTATTTTTAGAAAAATATATATGCCTCCACCCTCCCCTTTAATGAATTTTATAGATAATATGCAGTCATATTCAGAATTGTGATGCAGTTTGATTTAATAGATGATGGAGAGAAAGTGAGATAAAGAGAGAGAATCTCCAGCAGAAATTCTTTGTTTTTGAAGTATATATTTGAAAATATTTGGATATATATTCAATATATTTGAAATATATTTCAAGAACAGGATTTATGGAGTCTATTTCATCTGTTTCAGGAAAGCTTTTTAAATTCTTGATAGTATGCAATCATATTACTCCAACTGGATTAGCATAACTAGTTAGCTAGATAGACATAGCTAACCAGTTTGGAATATATTTCAAAAACAAACAGTTTCTGTTCCTTATTTTACCAATTTCAGAGAAGGCAATTAAAAGATTATCTCTAAGGAGTGTAATCATCAACCATGAATATGCCATTTTTATATATATATTTTTTTCATTCTGTTGGATTGTTAAGCTTCATACCTTTCTAGAGTGCCATTATTTTACTAATTTCATTAGAAACACATCCTGCATATTAAGATAGCTTTGCTTTGGAAATAACAAAATATTGCGTGTATAGAAACTTTAAGTCACTACTTTTGCTTTAGTATTTATGTTCATATCACATCTAAAAGGAAACAAAAATACTCTAAGGCTGCGAAATATCTCAGTAGCTTAATCAAAGCGTTCTTGTGGTTTAATCAATTATTTCCATGGTTCAGTGGCTACAGGATTTAATGAAAAGTGAAAAAAAAATATTTTAAAAATATTTAAATATTATCTTAGGAGATAAAATCATGAAGTATATATATGCTATTTGTAAAATATTTTCATTTTGTGTCAATAAATTGTTTGCTTCTGTTAAGTTATATACAAAGTTTCATACTTTTACTAATGTACTAAGAAACATATCCAGGATACAAAGATACCGTGGTATTGGAACTAAATAAATATTGTGGATATTTAAACTTTAAACCACCTCTTTTATTTAAAAGTTTGTTTGTTTAACTTCCAAAAGGAAAAAAAAAATACTCTGAGGCAGCTAAATAGCTTAATCGAAGGGAAGTTGTTTAATCAATTCTTTACATGGGTCAGTGGCTAAATAATTTCAAGAAAGGGGAAAAATGAGACACACCTGGTTATATATGTGGGGCCAAATGATATCCTTGGCAGAAAGGGTGAGAAGCTTCTCTGGGGGAGCCAGGGGGTCGATCTTTCCAACTTGGACCCTCAGAAAGGACTTGTTTGGGAATGTGACCCAACTGAAAATATCAAGTCCAGTTACAAATTCACCTTTTGGGTTAAAGGAAACCTCTTCCCCAGCACTGTTGTTAAAGGAGACTTGCTGCAAAAAGTGGTGGAGCTAAATGAAGGAAAAAACAGAAGAAGAAACAGGAAGGTTAACTGGGTTCCTTGAAGGGTATGGACCGATCTCAGTTTGTTCATTACAATTTGGCCAATACTTAATGAAAAGTACCCTGCTAAATTTTGGAAAAGAATTATGTTCTCTGTCACATACATTTTCTCCCATGTCACCTAACTAAAATATTTCAGCTGAAAAAAATTCAGATGAGAATTCCATCACAAAATTCTGAAAGGGAAAAATCCAACAGATTATTTTTCTCTGCTTATTGAGTAATCTAGGATGGTTTGCACAACCTGATGACCTTCCTCAATTTTGCATTACCAAACATTACCTGCCATGGTGACTGAGGCAACAGCTTCCATCTGTTCTCATCAAATATTCGACCCTCTTTTGGTTTGGAGGAGCGCATGGCCCTCAGAGCATGTGCCACAGCATAGACTGCATTGTAGATGCTGTAACTATGTCCACCCATGGTAGTCTCAAAAACAGAATTAAGAACAGCCTCCAGCTTCTCTTCTCCAGTGCAAATCCTTTCAGCATTCCCATCTGGAATATCTCTGGAGAATGAACATTCAAAAACATCTTTCCAGAAATCTCTAATAAAGCCATCTTCCTTTTCTAAGATTGGGTTTCTCTTCTGAATAAATTGTTGGAATCCTGTTGGATCCTTCAAGTGAATGGCAAAGGAAAGAGCACCATGGAGAAAATCAATGGGCAACTCTCTTTGCATCAGAATGGAGGTGAATTCCATCTGGGCTGTCATGATCCAGACTTTGGCTTTTCTCTCCTTTGGAATATGATCAGAATCTAAAACATAGATCATTACTCTCAAAGTCACCATGCTTGTAATTTCACCATTCAAGATCACTGCAATGACTGTACTCCCCATGATCACTTTGTATAATTTATTTGCCTCCTCCACCATTTCAGCAGCTTGATTACCATACATCATTTGGGGGAGACATTCCATAAAGTCAAAGCAGATTCCTCTCTCTGAAAACATGGAAAGACTCTTTTGAAGGAACCTCTCTCTATCTTCCTCATGCCAAGAAACTAACCCAATCCAGGTCCATCCCAAATGCAACAGTAAGTGCAGGATTCCTTTAAGCTGGTGGACCTCATCTGGGAACATCCATTTGACAAAGAAGTCTGCTGGTATATTATTCATCAGTGCAGCTGATCCATATGTGATCTAAATAGGGAAAAAGGTGGGGGGGAACAGAGGAGAAAATGGATTTCTACAAAGCAAAATGTGCAATCTGTATGTTTGTTTATTGGCACCCTTGCTTAATTTTTGAAGAGAGTCCCCAAGCCTTAGTGTAAGCCAACCATTTTGTTTGGGTAGAAAGGATATCAGAGTATTCCTTATCAGTTTAACAATTGGCATCAGGAAGTTTCATACTGTGTTAAAGAACAGCAGTGGTGGTGATTTTCTCTGCAGACCAGGTATTAATATATTCTTGTCTGACATTTTGGGAGACTTCTGAGAAGAGTTACGATGAAGATTCAACATATGAAAGTAATAAATAGCTTGTGAAATTACATCTTCCTCCATTTTTATTCTCACCTGAGGAAACTTGTAGTTGCACAGAGCAGTAGCCATGTTGAGACAGGTCTTGGAACGGGGTCCTCCAATGACAGCTACCGTATTGGTCAGGTCTTTACATTTGTAGTTGGGGATAAATTTATCTTTTGTAGATAGAAATTCCAGTGCTAAAAGGTAAGTTGACTTCTCATCCAAATTATCGGTAGCAATGTGGAAACCTAGGCTGACATTGGGTAAAATCCCAGAACGTTCATTGATCTCCTTTACAGCAAATGCCAGAGCCAAAGTGTGTTGGTAGTTATGAGTGAGGAACCTTCAGTGAGAATAATACACTATGTCAATATATTTCTGTTTCTGAATGAAAATCAGAGTTGCTACTTTTAATTGTTAAATATATTCATAGAGACACAAGATATACTTCTTGCTTGCTCTGGACACCTGGAAATTCATCTTTAGCAAATAACAGCCTTAGATTGTATTGCTTGGGAAGTCCTGACGTAGTTGAGACTAGGTACATTTGAGGTAAGTTAGCATCTGATTTCAGTTTCATCTGTATTTTCTCTGCATTTTTCTAAGGGTGCGAAGCCAGTTCCATTTTCCCACCCTGGACTTGTAGTAGATTGAAATAGTTTTTCTAATGCACTTGAGGGTTTCTTGCTTCATTTCTGCATGAGATGGAAGGGAAAAGCTCAGGATGAGCCAGAGGGATTCTGCAAAGCCTAGATTAGTTAAGCTTTCTGCATTCAACAGAGGACTTTGCTGAAGGAAGGACGTTTCCTGAGGGGAAAATAATTCATGTAGTTTATGACTCAGATCACTAGTATTTGTTCAGTTTAAACTTCAGTGTTGGCAGAGGCTAAGTCTCTGTGATCTCTACAACTGAAAATGTCTAAATATGGCATTTAACATACCAATTGGAAAGAGTCATACCTACCAACTAGCAACCAATATATTTGAGCAGAAAAGAGAAAGAAAGAAAATACAATGTTTTGGTAGCAATGGAGGGGGAGGGAGGAGGAGCAAGAAGAGAAGGATACTTACAGGTACTGATCTAGCACTTCATTTGAAGGAAGGCTTTGAAAACTGATCTCATTTGAAAGAAAGAAGACCTGATAAATAATAGCAGCGATGATTAAGTCTCCAGGCTGATAATACTTGTGAACAATTGGAAGAGGACCACTGAGATTGCAGTTGCAAACAGGAGAAACAAACACCATGTTAGGAAAAAAGAGTAAAACCAGTCTTCTGACTATAACCAACTCACTACTATGTATGGTCATTGTAGACACCAAAATGTAGCTACAAGCTTACCATTCCACCGAGGAGCTGGGTCACAATCAACCAGCCTCTCATAAGTATTATCTAAAGTGAAGCAACGAAGTATCACAGGTTCAATGGCCATCCTTCCTATTCTCTCCACAGGTAATTCAGTATTTTTGGACTGATGTTAATGCAGTGTTTTATCCTGGGCTCATAGTTTTGTCATGTTTACTGGCATACCCTTGGGACAATGAAAAAAAGGACAATGATGATACTTAATTTGATAATTGCTCGGGAGATAATAGCTTTGCTTACAATAGGACTTTCTTTGTAATATGTCAAAAAGAAAGAAGTTTATCTTATCTCTGCAGGACTGCAGGAATGCTATGAACTTTTAGAGCTTAGACATACAAAGGACAATTGAAGGAGCACCATATGAAAAATAAAAGGAAACTCTGCCAAAAAAAAAAAAAATGAAAGATGCTACCATGTCAGGTAGGTATATATCTACAATCAAGTTCCAAAGTTTCTTGATTCAAACACCATTTAAAAAGAAGACAAGTTCATTTGGTGGTTTCCTTTTGCCAATCCTCTGCTTAATGCAGGTTCTGCTATGAAGAATGGCAGGTGAGCATGACTGATTCAGGTCAAAAATGGTTTGAAAGAAGGGAATAATGCTGAAGTCATGGCATGAGCCAGTGAGTCCAGATAGACTTATGCTCATCTTAAACAACAAGTCTCTCCCTCTCTCTCCTATCACTCCTCTGTCATCATTTAGCTAGCTCCCTAGGTATCTTGCTATCTACACGTCCTGATAATTAGGGATTGTTTATGGAGGGGAATATTTCCTGTACATTGAATGAGAGATTTTATTTATTTATTTATTATTTAAATTTATTTATTTATTAATGAAATTTCATCACCACACATCTCCTAGAAAAGAGGGACTGTGGGAGGTTTACAATAAAGCTAAAAAATATTAAAATGCCATAAAAACATATAAATATAAAATAGCATCCAAGATGGCAGTTAAACGTTCTAATTCAGATTTATAAATACATGGGGACCACTTTAAGGCATTAGCCCACCCCAGGATTGACTACCCCTGTTCCAGCCACAAGCAAGATGGTGGAGCCAGGTCTTTAACTGTTTCCTGAATCTCAGCAGAGAGGGGGCTTGCCTCACCTCTGGGGGAAGAATGTCCCAAAGAGCGGGGGCCATGGCAGAGAAGGCCTGCTTCCTGGAACCCGCCAATTAACGTTCTCTCATGGAGGGGATCCATTACATGCCCTCTCTGCATGACCGGTCAATGTAATGGGGATGAGACAGTCCCTCAGGTAACCAGGACCCATGCCATGTAGGGCTTAAAAGGTGATAACAAACACTTTGGGTGGGACCCAGGAGCAGACTGGCACCCAATGCAGCTCTCACAGCAAAGGTGTTAGATGGGCTTTCGTTGGGGCAGCCAAAACTACCCATGCGGCAGCATTCTGTAACAGTGAAGCTTCCAGATACTCTTCAAGGGTAGTCCCATGTGGAGTGCATTGCAGTAGTCCATATATGAGATGAAAGAGAGATCGCAGTCACATGGGTTCTTTGTATGTTTACTTTCTTGGTACTACCTATTTTCCTGGTTTGTCTCCATTTCATGGGAATCTTCATGCAGAGTGAGAGAGGGAAGTTACATTATCTCACGTGGTGTCATAAAGCAACAGTGAGTTATGTACCTGTGTCCTTTTCCATGATGTGCTAAGTCAAATTGATGAAAGTTTTTAGCATTTTGCTCAATTGACTGAAGTTTCCAGCATTTTATATCACAGGGGCCTGAATTCCTAAGTTGCTTTCCATATAAGTATCTGTTTGTATAAGATTGAAGGACTGTTATGTACTCCTCCAGATAGGAATAGAGAGATGAGGCAGACAGACAGACAGACAAAGACAGAAAGCCACAGAGAGAAGAAGAGGGAGGTAGATTTAGAGGTGGGTATGGATAGAGACATAGAGATAAAGATTCCCTGAATAAATTCCTGTCCTTAATAAGATGTCAGTGAAAATGCAGTCATATGGGCATGAACAGGAGTAGAGGTAGGAGTAGAAATAGAGAACCATCAAATAATCTCATGAGCCAATTTGGTGTATTGGTTAAGGCACTAGGCTAGAAACTAGGCTAGTGGTTTAGGATGTATGCTAGAAATTGGGAGATCATGAGTTCTAGTCTTGTGTTAGGCAGGAAGACAGCTGGGTGAGCTTGGGCCGGACATTCACTCTCAGCCCTAGGAAGTAATGGCACTTCCCAAAAATCTAGCCAAGATACTTCAGAGACTAGTCCAGAGAGTCATAAGGAATCAACACTGACTTGAAAGATTATTATTATTATTATTATTATTATTATTATTATTATTATTATTATAATTGCATGTCCTGAATCCACATAACACTGCTCTTTGAAGAGTTACAAGGATTACCACTGATTACACTAGTTGCCATTCAAGAAGCTGTATATCATCTATAAAGCTGTCTATAAGTCAAAATCCAACAAAGAGAGACTTCCAGGTCTTTTTTCTCAAGACATCATTGTTACTGCAGAAGAGATTTATGTTAGGTCTCCAAGACTTGACATTCATCAAAGAAGTATAAGATCTCCCAAGGACCTATGCAGATCACAACCCAATCTCAAGAATATGGCATTCATGACTTCTGGTGGGGACATGGCAGTCTGAACAGCTGTGCTTGCGGGCTCCGTGAGCAGAACTGACAATGCAGCATTTTTTTTCAGCACAGGCAGGTTTTTCCTGAATCCCAGAAGCATTTTTCCAAAAAAACGGAGAACACTTGGAATCACCCCCTATCTGCTTTGGACAGCTGCTTGCAGCCAGAAGATCTCAAACAGTGTTGCGTTCCACTGGTAAGAGCAGGAAGGGCATCACCATTTCCCAGCCATGCTGTAGCCTTAAAGGGACATAAAGACCAGCCACCCCATGTCTAAATCACCAAATTTATTTATCTTTTCAGTATGCATACTTAAGAGGCTTTCTACAGCAAGGAGAAACCAGTTCACTTGGTGCATATAGTTATTTTTGTGATTATTATTTTTTAATTAAGTTTTGCTTTTTTAAAATAAGAAGTTTATTAGATTTCAGATAAAGATAAAAACTACAGAAAAACAAACAAGCTACAGAGGATGGAAAAAAGCTAAGGAAGAGTGAAAACAGAAGAAAAAAAAATAAAGCTTACAGAAATAGGTGACTTCTGACTTTTAACAGTTAGGATATATGACAATGCCCATAATCTCCATAACAATCCCTTAGTCTTAAACCAAACTCACATTATTTCTATAAATCATTCCAAAAGGAAGAAAGCTATACTAATTTTCTGGATGGGGAAAAGGCCTCTGATAATTTGCAGTGACAATTCCTGTTGGCAGTAGTGTATAAAGTGAACCCTGGAGAATAGATCCAGTTTTGGGTTGATAATATATACCAATGGCAAGAAGTTAAGATCATGGCTAATGGAGCTCTCTCTGCAGATTGTCAAATAAGTAAAGGCACAAGTCAAGAATGCCCACTTTCTGGTTGTTATTTATCATTGCTCTAGAAATATTGGCAGAAAAGGTCCAAGATAATAATCAAGTATCAGATCTTAAAATCTGTGGAAAAGAATATAAAGTTAAATGCTATGCAGATGATGTAGTATTGACACAGAATATGTTCCACAGAACCAGAAAGGGGAATAAACCAGTTGAGGAAAACAATTCATTGCTTTGGAGAATTCAACAGATAAAAAAAAATCAATGTCCAAAAAAGAAACATATTTACAAGAAGTTAGTCTCTTCCAGGAATAAACTGGATTTTTAATGGTTTTGCTGAAATAGATAAAATATCCAGCAGAAACTCTGTTTTTGGTCTTTGTGTATGTGTATGTTGGTTTTTGTGTATCCAAGGTGGTTGCAGATAGCACATTCAATGAAATATCTTGGCCTGCACTTGGTCAATAATCAAGAAATGTCTCAAAAAAAAAAAAAAAAAAAGACTGAATTATGGCATAAAATTAAAAGCGATCTCAAAAGGTGAAGAAATCTAAAGCCATCTTAGTGAGGACCAATTGCAATTAATAAATTGAATTTATTACCCAATATACTTTCTTGTTCCAAATGCCTGCAGCTATAATCTCAGAAAAAGCCTTAAAAGAATGGTAAGAAATTGTCAGCACATTTCTATGGAGTGAGAAAAGATCTAGGGTTAAATTAAAAAATTTACAAGATTCAAATAACAGAGATGCTTTTGAACTCCCAAATTTTAAATTGTAACATAAAGCAAGTTCCCTTCACGGATGACAGAGTGGATAGAATTCCCAAATATTAGAATGTCAATAATGAAAGGAGCCAGCCTAGCTAATGGACTTCACCGATATTGAGGGTACAGAGAGACAAAGGAGGAGAAAAATTTAAAAGGAAGTATTATCAGAGAAAGTTTGATAAAAACATGCAATTCCATAAGGAAACTAATAAGACCATCAGTTTCACCTCTAAATGTGTTCCATATTGGAGACAATTATAGCAAGAAAAAAATGTAAGTTACATAGGCAGATATGCTTCACTGGCACAACATAAAAATCACTAAATACAGTTGTTCCCTCCCCTTACGGTAAAAAAAGAAAAAGAAAAATATATAAACCTCCTAATCAATTTCCCCCAACACCAAGTTAACATTTATTTAAATACTTCCTTCCTACTACTATTCTATACATTTCTGTCTACTAAATAAAACTAAAGAACATGTCAATTGTCTGCCATTGTAATTAACAATACAATTATAATAATCTTAATCATATTAAGCCTAAAACCAAACCTTTATTTATTATTTCTTTTTTAATATACCTTCATAGTCTTAATCCAAATCATTAAAAATAAGTGAAGTCAACCAAACCTTAAAAGCAATCCAGGTAAATATTCTAAAACCCTTACCCAACTTCAACATAAACCAGCACATTTACAGTACATATCTCTGCAATTCTCATAGCCTTTTTCTAAGAGATTGAACAGCCTAACTGCCTCCCTCAAAAACTTTGACTTCTCTTCAGAAAATCTTCCATAGATAATAACCCCTTCTTTTCCATGGCCTTTCATCAGAAAGTCAATTTCACTTATAGCTTGCAATTCGATCCCTCTGTTTGCTTTCTTCAACTGGACTAACTGATCTTCATCCAGCATTTCAACAGAAGCCCTGATGTCACTATTAAAAGAAACATTTCTATCACTGTTCAGTTCTTCAATTTCTTCCACGACATCCCCAGCCAGATGACACATTTTAAACCTCATGTTTTCCACAGTGTCCTGGACACCTTGCATAAAAGCTTTGCAGGAATCAGAAAGCTTTTGTTTAAAGTCTCGGTGAAAGTTGGAAAAAGTGTGATTGAAATCCTCCATGTCTCACGCAGTACATTATGGCACACCCTCGGTACTTAACCAGAGAAAGTGGGAGAAAATAAAATAATTTCTGGAATGTGTTTACACAAGTGAAAGTAAGCTAACAGGCAATTCCTTAGGGAATGTAACAGCAGAAAGCTTAAAGTTCAAAACAACAGATTCAATGTATAGGAAAATGCTAAAATCTTCAAATTTAGTACAAAAATAATAACAGGGAGACAATTACATAGTCTCTACCCTCCTTAACTTTTTTTTTTTTGGGGGGGGGGACTCAGGCAGGTTTTTCCTGAAGCCCAGGAGCATTTTACCAGGAAAGGAAAACACTCGGAATCACCCTATTTGTCCCCCAGGACGGAAGCTTGCAGCTAGATCTCAAACAGTGTTCATGCTCAACTGGTAAGAGCTGCTGGGAGGCTGGGATGTCACCATTTTCCAAGATGCACTGCAGCCTTAAAGGGACATTAAGACCAGCCACCCCATTTTTAAATCAATCAATATATACATATACGTATACATATACATATACATATACATATACGTATACGTATACATATACATACACACACGCAAACACACACACACACCTCTGTATCAAGAATATGGAGTTCTTGTAAAAAAAACTTCCCTTCAGAAGGAATATGACTGATGGGTTAATAGTTAATGATACTGCCCTACAAAAATGTAAACAGGAATTGATTTTTTTTTCCTTCAAAATGTACTGTATAGGATACCAGGAATCTCCCATACTGCCATTTGGGAAACAAGGAAAGCATACATGAGGGGCATTTTAATTAAATTAGCAGCAGAACCAAAGCAGAAGATATAATGAATGAAAAGAACAATTCAATGACAAAATATGAGAATGAAAATATGGGAGGCATACATAACCATGATTTATAAAGAAGGGAATGACCTGGAGGATCCACAATCATATAGACCAATTTCTCTGCTGAATGTAGACTATAGAAATTTCACAACTTTATTAACTGACTGAAGAAATTTGTCTCAGATATAATACCTTTTGATGAAACAGATTACATTAAGTACCATAGTAGGTTTATATTCAAAATAATAGAACAGGTCAAGGAACAAACAAACAAACAAAAGGAAGAAAGCTACACTCATTTTCTGGATGGGGAAAAGGCCTCTGATAATTTGCAGTGACAATTCCTACTGTATAAAATGAACCCTGGAGAATAGATCCAGTTTTGGGTTGATAATATATACCAATGGCAAGAAGTTAAGATCATGGCTAATGGAGCTCTCTCTGCAGATTGTCAAATAAGTAAAGGCACAAGTCAAGAATGCCCACTTTCTGGTTGTTATTCATCATTGCTCTAGAAATATTGGCAGAAAAGGTCCAGGGTAATAATCAAGTATCAGATCTTAAAATCTGTGGAAAAGAATATAAAGTTAAATGTTATGCAGATGATGTAGTATTGACACAGAATAAGTTTCACAGAGCCAGAAAGGGGAATAAACCAGTTGAGGAAAACAATTCATTGCTTTGGAGAATTCTCCAGATAAAAATAATAATAATAATAAATGTCCAAAAAAGAAACATATTTACAAGAAGTTAGTCTCTTCCAGGAATAAACTGGATTTTTAATGGTTTTGCTGAAATAGATAAAATATCCAGCAGAAACTCTGTTTTTGGTCTTTGTGTATGTGTATGTTGTTTTTTGTGTATCCAAGCTGGTTGCAGATATCACATTCAATGAAATATCTTGGCCTGCACTTGACCAATAATCAAGAAATGTCTCAAAAAAAAAAAAAAAAAAGACTGAATTATGGCATAAAATTAAATGTGATCTCAAAAGCTGAAGATATCTAAAGCCATCTTAGTGAGGGTCAATTGCAATTAATAAAATGAATTTATTACCCAATATATTTTCTTGTTCCAAATGCCTGCAGCTATAATCTCAGAAAAAGCCTTAAAAGAATGGTAAGAAATTTCTATGGAGTGAGAAAAGATCTAGGGTTAAATTAAAAATTTTACAAGATTCAAAATACAGAGATTCTTTTGTACTCCCAAATTTTAAATTGTAACATAAAGCAAGTTCCCTGCACGGATGACAGAGTGGATAGAATTCCCAAATATTAGAATGTCAATAATGAAAGGAGCCAGCCTAGCTAATGGACTTCACCAATATTGAGGGTACAGAGAGACAAAGGAGGAGAAAAATTTAAAAGGAAGTATTATCAGAGAAAGTTTGATAAAAACATGCAATTCCATAAGGAAACTAATAAGACCATCAGTTTCACCTCCAAATGTGTTCCATATTGGAGACAATTATAGCAAGAAAAAAATGTAAGTTACATAGGCAGATATGCTTCACTCAGACTCAATGAACAGATGAAAGACACAGCAGGAATTATTCAGTGAAGGCCAGAATAGACAATGACTGATGCACAGTATTTAGAAATTGCTGGAAGGATAAAATTTGATCTAAAGAATGTGGGAGGGTACTTAGAAAAATAACAGAATTTCAAATGCTTACACAAAACCGATATCTCTGTTAGGGTACTTATATAGACTCCTGCTTAGAGATAACATGGAGGCAGAACCAATACGAAAATGATCAATAGCAATTTGTGAACTGCCCTGAGTTTCTAGGAGTTGGACAGAATAAAAATTAAATATATCACGGATGTTATCATTGTTCATGTGGTGTTTATTGCATGATAAAATGGATGCAAAACTTTCAAGGAAGAGTGACAGCAAAACAATGGTGAAACTAAGAGCATATGTTCACAACAGAAGTTTAACCAAATTCAAGCAAGAATGGTTTCCATGCACACAACATAGTTGGAGTAAAAGAAGGAGTATACCTTGTTACTTCTACCCATCTAGCTATGGGTACATTACCTCTATTATGTATTATGTAATATTTTGCATATTACATATTATGTGATATTACATATTCTGTAACTATGGATATTACAGATATTACCCATCAAGTTACATCTATATCTAGTTACATCTATATCTACCCTTCCCATCAGGTCAGGTGGGAGCAGCATACTCCCAGATCAATGCAAAATCAATTGAATTCCTATAATGATTGCTTTCACCAACAAGCTAAAGCCACAAACATCAATTAAAAACAAGAAAACAAGAAAACACATGCTTCGTGCAACAGTCTCAGCAGCACAGAATGAGATGTCAACCTAGGGCACATGTCTTTAATATCTTCACACAGTGAATGATAGCCATCTTTCCCTTTCTGTTGTATCCTGATCGTCTGGAAACTAATTCTTTCTGTATTTGGGGTCTTCTGCCAGCACATACTCATGCTCAGAGTGCCTTTGATTAACATTCCATACAACACATTGGGGGTCAAGAATAACAGTGAGATCAAAATCAAACAAGCTGACAAAGGTGTGGCACTTGTCACTATGAATAAGCTGAATTGCAGGGGGGAAACTGAGAAGCAATTTTCCAACATCATCATCTTCCAATGTCTCTCCTCCATTCCCACAACAACATATCACTTAGGCTGTCATGCCTAATGGACAACTGGGACTCAAGGTTTCCAGTTTCTAGCATAGCACCTTACCCACTCCACCAAAGTGGCTCTCAAATTTCCAAATTTGGGGCAAGGGATATATGTGGGTATTTTCCTCTACAATAAAAAAAAAAAAAAAAGTTGTGGAGAATATTGGGAGGGTTTTTCTTTCTGTTTTGGCAGGGGTGTTATGAAGCTCAAGGGCTTCAAGATATTTTGAAATTAGTGCACATTATAACATTAAAAACCGATTCTCACACAGGATCTTTCTTCTTGATTAGCTATACCCTTCTAATCTGAGTAGGACTCAGAATAAGTATATAACATTTGAAAGAAAATATGAGGAGTAGCTGACTAGGTTATGACGTGAGCTTGGAAGTGATAATCAGATCTGCTGCCTTCCATGTGACCTTGAAGTGCAAATATGAGGGGAGATTGTGGAATCCCAAATGGCAAGAAAACAATGTTGTAAAAGGAACAAAGTTGGCTTTATTCAGGGGGTCTGGAGTAAAAATAAGTTTCATTTCATTAATAGATTTTCCTTCTTATTTAAATAGGGTCTGAGAATAATGATCCAGCATTTGGGGAAAAAGATGCAGCCCAGTAATCCAGCCGCTGAAGCCAAAATGGAGAAGATCTCCACCGCCACCATGTATTTCCCCTTTGTACTCAGATAGGTGGGAACAAATGACACCCAAACACTGCAAAAGACCAACATGCTGAAGGTAATAAATTTGGCTTCGTTGAAGCTGTCAGGTAAATTCCTAGCTAGGAAGGCCACGGTGAAGCTGACAGCAGACAAGAACCCCATAAAGACAAGGACAATATAAAACATAGTGGTTGAGCCTTCATTACATTCCAGGACAATCTCTTCAGACACTGAGTCCATGTCTGAGTCTGGGAATGGGGGAGAAAGTGACAGCCACACGACACAAATGGTGAATTGTGCCAGGGAACAAGATAGGACAATAGTGTTGCCCAGCCATTTCCCCACCCATTTCATCACCTTGGAGCCTGGCTTGGCCATGAAAGCAAACACAACAATGGTTGTTTTCCCCAGTATACAAGAAAGAGCTACAGAGAAGATGATGCCAAAAACAATTTGTCGCATGAGACATTTCACTTGGTTTGGTTGGCCAATGAAAAGCAAAGTGCAAAGGAAGGAGAGGAGGAGAGCAGTGAGAAGGGTAAAAGTGAGATTCCTGTTGTTGGCTTTGACAATGGGGGTATCCTGGTGTTTCAGGAAGATCCCCAACACCACAGCTGAGATGAAAGCAAAGGAGAGTGCAATCACTACCAAAGAAATCCCCAATGGCTCTTGATAAGTTAAGAAAGTTATGCTCTTTTGAAGGCAACTATCCCGATCCTTGCTTGGATATTGGTCTTCTGGACATGGGAAACAATCATCTAAATCTAGTGGAAAAAAGGACAAAGACAAAACTGTTCATAGAAACACTATTGTTTTGAGGCATCATCAGTCCAATTTCAATATTTATTTACTTATTCAATTTATATACTCACCCATCTCAAACCAGTGACTCTGGGTAGCTAAGAGTCATCAAAAACAGTCAAACAATTAAAACTATACAAAAGATATTAAATACAAATAGCAGCTAAGAAATAATAAAATCCATTGGTGTCAGCACAACCAGGAAATGTGGCTGTTGTTACACCCGAGACCCCATGCCTAGGCACATAGCCAGGACTTTAAGGCCCTTGGAAAAGTGGGAAGGGGCAGGGCCATCCTAATCTCAAGAGGGAGGGTGTCGCACAAGGCAGGTTCCACACAGAAAAGGCACGTCTCCTGGTCAACGCCAGCATGCCTATTCTGCTGGACTTGATTGGACAGGTAGAAATACCTGGGAAAAACTGTCCCTCGGGTAACCTGGTTCCAAGCCATGAAGGGCTTTAAAGGTGACAACTAACACTTTGAATTGCACCTGGAAAGACACTGGCAAAAATGTAGGTCCTGAAGCAGTTGTGTAACGTTTCCCAAATAGACAGCACTCTTTACAATCAATGCAGCTGCAATCTGTACTACTGTATTTCTAGCTTCCTAATGCTCTTCAAGAGCAGCCCCTGGTAGAGCATGTTGCAGGAGTCTAAACAGGAGGTCACAAGGGCATGAGTGATGTTGAGTAGAGCCTCCTGGTTGAGGAATGAGCTCAAATGGCACACAACACAAAGGTGTGCAAACCTCTAGCCATGGCTGCCTTTTTTTTTTTTTTTTTCCAGCAGGAACCGTGAGTCCAAGTGTGCACCGGCTCTGTCTGGGGCAGAACCACCACGTCCAAAAACAAAAAAAAGGAAATATCTTGATAATGAAAGGCCCAAGCACCTAAAGCCACTCAGACTTGCATGGGTTAGCTCCCAAATACTTTCCAGGAACAATTTCAGTGTGGGTTATCACATATAAAGCCCTACATGTCACTGGGCCAAGTTATTGGTGAGACCACCTCTCTCCAAGTGTGTTTTCCTGTCTCAATAGGTCAGATAGGTGCGCATGCTCCAGGTCTTCTCCATTCAATGTTGTCTCATATTTTCATTCTCATATTTTGTCATTGAATTGTTCTTTTCATTCATTATATCTTCTGCTTTGGTTCTGCTGCTAATTTAATTAAAATGCCCCTCATGTATGCTTTCCTTGTTTCCCAAATGGCAGTATGGGAGATTCCTGGTATCCTATACAGTACATTTTGAAGGAAAAAAAAATCAATTCCTGTTTACATTTTTGTAGGGCAGTATCATTAACTATTAACCCATCAGTCATACTCCTTCTGAAGGGAAGTTTTTTTACAAGAACTCCATATTCTTGATACTGAGGGGTGTGTGTGTGTGTGTGTGTGTGTGTGTATGTAAATGTATACGTATATGTATATGTATATGTATACGTATATGTATATATTGATTGATTTAAAAATGGGGTGGCTGGTCTTAATGTCCCTTTAAGGCTGCAGTGCATCTTGGAAAATGGTGACATCCCAGACTCCCAGCAGCTCTTACCAGTTGAGCATGAACACTGTTTGAGATCTAGCTGCAAGCTTCCGTCCTGGGGGACAAATAGGGTGATTCCGAGTGTTTTCCTTTCCTGGTAAAATGCTCCTGGGCTTCAGGAAAAACCTGCCTGAGTCCCCCCCCCAAAAAAAAATAATTAAGGAGGGTAGAGACTATGTAATTGTCTCCCTGTTATTATTTTTGTACTAAATTTGAAGATTTCAGCATTTTCCTATACATTGAATCTGTTGTTTTGAACTTTAAGCTTTCTGCTGTTACATTCCCTAAGGAATTGCCTGTTAGCTTACTTTCACTTGTGTAAACACATTCCAGAAATTATTTTATTTTCTCCCACTTTCTCTGGTTAAGTACCGAGGGTGTGCCATAATGTACTGCGTGAGACATGGAGGATTTCAATCACACTTTTTCCAACTTTCACCGAGACTTTAAACAAAAGCTTTCTGATTCCTGCAAAGCTTTTATGCAAGGTGTCCAGGACACTGTGGAAAACATGAGGTTTAAAATGTGTCATCTGGCTGGGGATGTCGTGGAAGAAATTGAAGAACTGAACAGTGATAGAAATGTTTCTTTTAATAGTGACATCAGGGCTTCTGTTGAAATGCTGGATGAAGATCAGTTAGTCCAGTTGAAGAAATCAAACAGAGGGATCGAATTGCAAGCTATAAGTGAAATTGACTTTCTGATGAAAGGCCATGGAAAAGAAGGGGTTATTATCTATGGAAGATTTTCTGAAGAGAAGTCAAAGTTTTTGAGGGAGGCAGTTAGGCTGTTCAATCTCTATGAAAAAGGCTATGAGAATTGCAGAGATATGTACTGTAAATGTGCTGGTTTATGCTGAAGTTGGGTAAGGGTTTTAGAATATTTACCTGGATTGCTTTTAAGGTTTGGTTGACTTCACTTATTTTTAATGATTTGGATTAAGACTATGAAGGTATATTAAAAAAGAAATAATAAATAAAGGTTTGGTTTTAGGCTTAATATGATTAAGATTATTATAATTGTATTGTTAATTACAATGGCAGACAATTGACATGTTCTTTAGTTTTATTTAGTAGACAGAAATGTATAGAATAGTAGTAGGAAGGAAGTATTTAAATAAATGTTAACTTGGGGTGGGGGGAAATTGATTAGGAGGTTTATATATTTTTCTTTTTCTTTTTTTACCGTAAGGGGAGGGAACAACTGTATTTAGTGATTTTTATGTTGTGCCAATGGAATGATTTATAGAAATAATGTGATTTTGGTTTAAGACTAAGGGATTGTTATGGAGATTATGGAGATAGTCATATATCCTAGCTGTTAAAAGTTGGAAGTCACCTCTTTCTGTAACCTTTATTTTTTTTTTCTTCTGTTTTCACTCTTCCTTAGCTTTTTTCCATCCTCTGTAGCTTGTTTGTTTTTCTGTAGTTTTTATCTTTAAATGAAATCTAATAAAATTCTTATTTAAAAAAAGCAAAAGTTAAAGAAAATAATCACAAAAATAAGTATATGCACCAAGTGAACTGGTTTCTCCTTGCTGTAGAAAGCCTCTTAAGTATGCATACTGAAAAGATAAATAAATTTGGTGATTTAGACATGGGGTGGCTGGTTTTAATGTCCCTTTAAGGCTACAGCATGGCTGGGAAATGGTGATGCCCTTCCTGCTCTTACCAGTGGAACGCAACACTGTTTGAGATCTTCTGGCTGCAAGCAGCTGTCCAAAGCAGATAGGGGGTGGGGTGATTCCAAGTGTTCTCCTTTCTTCGGAAAAATGCTTCTGGGATTCAGGAAAAACCTGCCTGTACTCGAAAAAATTGCCGCATTGTCAGTTCTGCTCACGGAGCCCGCAAGCACAGCTGTTCAGACTGCCATGTCCCCACCAGAAGTCATGAATGCCATATTCTTGAGATTGGGTTGTGATCTGCATAGGTCCTTGGGAGATCTTATACTTCTTTGATGAATGTCAAGTCTTGGAGACCTAACATAAATCTCTTCTGCAGTAACAATGATGTCTTGAGAAAAAAGACCTGGAAGCCTCTTTGTTGGATTTTGACGTATAGACAGCTTTATAGATGATATACAGCTTCTTGAATGGCAACTAGTGTAATCAGTGGTAATCCTTGTAACTCTTCAAAGAGCAGTGTTATGTTGATTCAGGACATGCAATTATAATAATAATAATAATAATAATAATAATAATAATAATAATAATCATCATCTTTCAAGTCAGTGTTGATTCCTTATGACTCTCTGGACTAGTCTCTGAAGTATCTTGGCTAGATTTTTGGGAAGTGCCATTACTTCCTAGGGCTGAGAGTGAATGTCCGGCCCAAGCTCACCCAGCTATCTTCCTGCCTAACACAAGACTAGAACTCATGATCTCCCAGTTTCTAGCATACATCCTAAACCACTAGCCTAGTTTCTAGCCTAGTGCCTTAACCAATACACCAAATTGGCTCATGAGATTATTTGATGGTTCTCTATTTCTACTCCTACCTCTACTCCTGTTCATACCCATATCCCTGCATTTTCACTGAAATCTTATTAAGGACAGGAATTTATTCAGGGGATATTTATCTCTATGCCTCTGTCCATACCCACCTCTAAATCTACCTCCCTCTTCTCTGTGTCTGTGGCTTTCTGTCTGTCTGTCTGTCTCTCTGTCTGTCTCATCTCTCTATTCCTATCTGGAGGAGTACATAACAGTCCTTCAATCTTATACAAACAGATACTTATATGGAAAGCAGCTTAGGAATTCAGGCCCCTGTGATATAAAAAGCTGAAAACGTCAGTCAACTGAGCAAAATGCTCAGAACATTCGTCAATCTGACTTAGCACATCATGGAAAAGGACACAGGTACATAACTCACTCTTGCTCTATGACACCACGTGAGGTAGTGTAACTTCCCTCTCTCGCTCTGCATGAAGGTTCCCATGAAATGGAGACAAACCAGGAAAATAGGTAGTACCAAGAAAGTAAACATACAAAGAACCCATGTGACTGCAATCTCTCTTTCATCTCATATATGGACTCCTGCAATGCGCTGTACATGGGACTACCCTTGAAGCGTATCTGGAAGCTTCAGCTGGTACAGAATGCTGCCGCATGGGTAGTTTCGGGTGCCCCAAGGATGGCCCATCTAACACCTTTGCTGTGAGAGCTGCATTGGGTGCCAGTCTGTTCCTGGGTCCAATCCAAGGTGTTTGTTATCACCTTTAAAGCCCTACATGGCATGGGTCCTGGTTAACTGAGGGACTGTCTCATCCCCATTACATTGACGTGTCCCACCCGGTCATTCAGGGAGGGCATGTTACGGATCCCCTCCATGAGAGAACGTTAATCGGCTGGTTCCAGGAAGCAGGCCTCCTCTGCCGTGGCCCCCGCTCTTTGCGACATTCTTCCCCCAGAGGTGAGGCAAGCCCCCTCTCTGCTGAGATTCAGGAAAAAGTTAAAGACCTGGCTCCACCATCTTCCTTGCGGCTGGAACAGGGGTAGTCAATCCTGGGGTGGGCTAATGCCTTAAAGTGGTCCCCATGTATTTATAAATCTGAATTAGACTTTTAACTGCCATCTTGGATGCTATTTTATATTTTATATTTATATGTTTTTACTGCATTTTAATATTTTTTAGCTTTATCGTAAACCACCCACAGTCCCTCTTTTGTAGGAGAGGTGTGGTGATGAAATTTCATTGATAAATAAATAAATAAATTTAAATAATAAATAAACAAATAAAATCTCTCATTCAATGTACAGGAAATATTTGCCTCCATAAATACTCCCTAATTATCAGGATGTGTAGATAGCAAGAGACCTAGGGAGCTAGCTAAATGATGACAGATGAGCGATAGGAGAGAGACAGAGAGGACCTGCTCTTTAAGATGAGCATAAGTCTATCTGGACTCACTGGCTCATGCCATGACTTCAGCATTATTTCCTTCTTTCAAACCATTTTTGACCTGAATCAGTCATGCTCACCTGACATTCTTCATAGCAGAACCTGCATTAAGCAGTTGATTGGCAAAAGGAAACCACCAAATGAACCTGTCTTCTTTTTAAATGCTGTTTGAATCAAGAAACTTTGGAACTTGATTCTAGATATATACCTACCTGACATGGTAGCATCTTTCATTTATTTTTTTTTTTGCAGAGTTTCCTCTTTTTTTTATTTTTTCATATGGTGCTCCTTCAATTGTCCGCTGTATGTCTAAGCTCTAAAAGTTCATAGCATTCCTGCAGTCCTGCAGAGATAAGATAAACTTCTTTCTTTTTGACATATTACAAAGAAAGTCCTATTGTAAGCAAAGCTATTATCTCCCGAGCAATTATCAAATTAAGTATCATCATTGTCCTTTTTTTCATTGTCCCAAGGGTATGCCAGTAAACATGACAAAACTATGAGCCCAGGATAAAACACTGCATTAACATCAGTCCAAAAATACTGAATTACCTGTGGAGAGAATAGGAAGGATGGTCGTTGAACCTGTGATACTTCGTTGCTTCACTTAGATAATACTTATGAGAGGCTGGTTGATTGTGACCCAGCTCCTCGGTGGAAAGGTAAGCTTGTAGCTACATTTTGGTGTCTACAATGACCATACATAGTAGTGAGTTGGTCATAGTCAGAAGACTGGTTTTACTCTTTTTTCCTAACATAATGTTTGTTTCTCCTGTTCGCAACTGCAATCTCAGTGGTCCTCTTCCAATTGTTCACAAGTATTATCAGCCTGGAGACTTAATCATCGCTGCTATTATTTATCAGGTCTTCTTTCTTTCAAATGAGATCACTTTTCAAAGCCTTCCTTCTCATGAAGTGCTAGATCAGTACCTGTAAGTATCCTTCTCTTCTTGCTCCTCCTCCCTCCCCCTCCATTGCTACCAAAACATTGTATTTTCTTTCTTTCTCTTTTCTGTTCAGATATATTGGTTGCTAGATGGTAGGTATGATGAGTTCCAATTGGTATGTTAAATGGCCATATTTAGACATTTTCAGTTGTAGAGATCACGGACACTTAGCCTCTGCCAACACTGAAGTTTAAACTGAATGAATACTAGTGATCTGAGTCATAAACTACATGAATTATTTTCTCCTCAGGAAACTTCCTTCCTTCAGCAAAGTCCTCTGTTGAATGTAGAAAGCTTAACTAATCTAGGCTTTGCAGAATCCCTCTGGTTCATCCTGAGCTTTTCCCTTCCATCTCATGCAGAAATGAAGCAAGAAACCCTCAAGTGCATTAGAAAAACTATTTCAATCTACTACAAGTCTAGGGTGGGAAAATGGAACTGGCTTTGCACCCTTAGAAAAATGCAGAGAAACTACAGATGAAACTGAAATCAGATGCTAACTTACCTCAAATGTACCTAGTCTCAACTACGTCAGGACTTCCCAAGCAATACAATCTAAGGCTGTTATTTGCTAAAGATGAATTTCCAGGTGTCCAGAGCAAGCAAGAAGTATATTTTGTGTCTCTATGAATATATTTAACAATTAAAAGTAGCAACTCTGATTTTCATTCAGAAACAGAAATATATTGACATAGTTTATTATTCTCACTGAAGGTTCCTCACTCATAACTACCAACAGACTTTGGCTCTGGCATTTGCTGTAAAGGAGATCAATGAACATTCTGGGATTTTACCCAATGTCAGCCTAGGTTTCCACATTGCTACCGATAATTTGGATGAGAAGTCAACTTACCTTTTAGCACTGGAATTTCTATCTACAAAAGATAAATTTATCCCCAACTACAAATGTAATGACCAGACCAATACGGTAGCTGTCATTGGAGGATCCCGTTCCAAGACCTGTCTCAACATGGCTACTGCTCTGTGCAACTACAAGCTTCCTAAGGTGAGAATAAAAATGAAGATGGAATTTCACAAGCTATTTATTACCTTCATATGTTGAATCTTCATGATAACTCTTCTCAGAAGTCTCCCAAAATGTCAGACAAGAATATATCAATACCTGGTCTGCAGTGAAAATCACCACCACTGCTTTTCTTTAACACAGTATGAAACTTCCTGATGCCAATTGTTAAACTGATAAGGAAGGCTCTGATATCCTTTCTACACAAACAAAAGGTTTGGGGACTCTCTAAAAAAATTAAGCAAGGGTGCCAATAAAGAAACATACAGATTGCGCATTTTTTCTTTGTAGAAATCCATTTTCTCCTCTATTCCCCCCACCTTTTTCCCCATTTAGATCACATATGGATCAGCTGCACTGATGAATAATGAAGCAGCAGACATTTTTGTCAAATGGATGTTCCCAAATGAGGTCCACCAGCTTAAAGGAATTCTCCACTTACTGGTGCATTTTGGATGGACCTGGGTTGGGTTGATTTCTTTCTATGAGGAAGATAGAGAGAGGTTCCTTCAAAAGAGTATTTCCATGTTTTCAGAGAGAGGAATCTGCTTTGACTTTATAGAGTGTATCCCACAAATGATGTATGGTAATGAAGCTGCTGAAATGGTGGAGGAGGCAGATAAATTATACAAAGTGATCATGGGGAGTACAGTAATTGCAGTGATCTTGAATGCTGAAATTACAGGCATAGTGACTCTGAGATTAATGATCTATGTGTTAGATTCTGATGATATTCCAAAGGAGAGAAAAGCCAAAGTTTGGATCCTGACAGCCCAGATGGAATTCACCTCCATCCTGATGCAAAGAGAGATGTCCATTGATTTTCTCCATGGTGCTCTTTCCTTTGCAATTCACTCAAAGGAGATGACAGGATTCCAAGAATTTATGCAGAAGAGGAACCCAAACTCAGAAAATGAAGATGGTTTTATTAGGGATTTCTGGAAAGATGCATTTGAATGCTCATTCTCCAGCAATATCACAGATGCTGAAAGAATCTGCACTGGAGAAGAGAAGATGGAGACTATTCCTAATTCTGTGTTTGATACCACCATGGGAGGACAGAGTTACACCATCTACAATGCGGTTTATGCTGTGGCTCATGCTCTAAGGGCCATGCGCTCCTCCAAACTCAAAGAGGGGCGAATAATTGATGGGAGGACATGGAAACTCTTTCTTCAATCCCCATGGCAGGTAACGTTGGCTAATACAAATTCAGAAAGGTCATCAGCTTATGTAAAGAGTACTGGATTACTCAATTGTTCTGAGAACAGTTATTTCTTGGATTTTTCCCTTCCTCAATTTTTTTGATGGAATTCTCATATGAAATTAAACTGAATATTTAATACTGCGACAGGGTAAAAAAATGCATGTTACAGAGAACATAATTCTTTTCCAAACTTTAGCAGGATACTTTTCATTAAGTATAGGCCAAATTGAAAGGAACAAACTGAGATCTGTCCATACCCCTCAAGGAACCCTGTTAACCTTCCTGTTTCTTCTTCTCTTTTTTCTTCATTTAGCTCAACCACTTTTTGCAGCAAGTCTCCTTTAACAACAGTGCTGGGGAAGAGGTTTCCTTTAGCCCAAAAGGGGAATTAGTAACTGGACTTGATATTTTCAGTTGGGTCACATTCCCAAACAAGTCCTTTCTGAGGGTCCAAGTTGGAAAGATCGATCCCATGGCTCCCCCAGAGAAGCTCCTCACCCTTTCTGCCAAGGATATCATTTGGCCCCACATATATAACCAGGTGTGTCTCGTTTTTCCCCGTTCTTGAATGATTTAGCCACTGACCATGTAAATTATTGATTAAACCACAACAGCCCTTTGATTATGTTACTAAGATATTTAGCAGCCTCAGAGTAATTGTTTTTTTTTTTTCCTTTTGGATGTGATACGAACATAAACTACTCAAGTAAACGTGGTAGCTTAAAGTTTCTATCCCCACAATATTCCATTATTTCCAATGCAAGGCTTCATATGAAGCTTTACAGTCCAACAGAATGAAAATATTTCAAAAATAGCATATACATGGCTGATGATTTCCTCTCCTTAGAGATCAAATCTGAATAGCCTCCTCTGAAATTGATAAAATAAAGAAGAGAAACCATTTGTTTTTGAAATATATTCCAAACTAGCTAGCTATGTGTATCTTGCTAACCAGTTATGCTAATCCATGTGGAGTAATATCATTGCATACTATCCAGAATTTAAGTAGCTTTCCTGAAATTGACCCAATAGCCTCCTGAAATTCTGGTTTTGAAATCTACACTATTTCAAATACATTGAATATATATAAAAATATATTGAAATACTGGATATAATTCAAAAACAAAGAATTTCTCCTGGAGATTCTCTCTTTCTATCTCACTATCCTTCTATCATGTATCTAATCAAAGTGCAGAGTCAATTCCAAATATGATTGCATATTATCTATAAAATTCATGAAAGGGGAGAGGGAGGCATATAAATATATAAAATAAAATATAACCCATTTCATCAGGGAAGGAATATGACACCAAAAAACTTCTTTCTTACCTGTTTCTACATTAATAAGACAGAATTCTAAAGTTAATTTAGAAATGACAGTATATCTCAGTTCAATAAAATAATTTCAGAGCCTCATAAACCCAGAATTCCTGAGTCTCTGGCAAAAAGGAACTCTTTTTATTCTTTGGTGGAAGTGCCCAAAAGTAAACTTCATTTAAAAAATGGTGAGTAAGGCAATGATCAGTATTATTTGAAAATCATTACAGAGAACACAAAAATAATGTTTGTTTTTAATCTGCTCCAAGCTGCAAAAGTACAAACAATCCATCCTCCCATGAAAATCCTAGTTACTATGTTATAAGCAGCCAGACTGAAAACAGCTCAGGTTAGAAAATCAGACTTTTGCTAGGAACACTACACAAAGGTTTAAATAAAATATGGCCAATGGTGTTGATGGAAAAGTCAACAAAGCTTTGGAAGAGCCATAGTAAAAGCAGGACCCCAACCAAAGATTTGGAACCTCAAGGAGAGCATCCTCCAAGGACATCAGAGTTAAGACCTTTCCCACACCAGCTTCTGGTGCTGATTTCTGCAGACCAGATATTTAGAATACTATGTTGAGCAGGATCACAGCATTAGTGCAATAGGTGTGAGGTAAGCAACAGTCAAGGGATTCACTGGAGAATTTAAACCAGAAAGAAAACTGGAAAATGGAACACCAAGTTTTGGATTAGGACATCAAGACTTTATGTCTGCATAACTGATGAAAAGGAGAATCCCAAAACCTAAATTCTTCATGTGATAGAATTCTGATGATTTTATTTATTTACAGACATTACCTCATTCCATCTGTAACAAGAAATGTCCTTTTGGCCATAGCAGGATAAAAGTGGAAGGGAAATTATCTTGCTGCTATGACTGTAGACTGTGTCCAGAAGGGAAGATAGCTGACCAAATGGGTAAGCATAGGAATAGATTGAATATATCAATAATTTAAAAAATATTAAATGGAGATTGAATTCTTAATCAATATTATGGTAACTGAAAATCTTGAGCTTCACATCATATTGTACTGCTCAGCAATGAAGTATTTGAATTAATTGTTCATACTTCAGAAAAATATTTGATGATAAAACTAATCTGTTCACTCTAACTAGGAAGTCCAATAGATTTTTTTAGATTTAGACTGTCAGCTTTTATGCTTGCTCAAAAAATTATCAAGAGTTTTACAGGAAAACAAAGTTAGTTGTTAGACTATTCAAAATACTTCCTTTATACCTTCTTTTTGGAAGTAAAGGTAACTTTACAGGAGTAATGTTTTTCTACCGGTTTCTGCTGCTTTTTATTTCCTATCCTCCCCAGATGTATTGATTGACTGATTGATTGATTTACGGAAGATATATGGCCACCTAGGCAGCTCACCACCACCCAATAGAAACACAAATGAAAACAAAACCACCCTTCCCACCAGGTCCTGGACCAATCAGCCTCCTGACTAGGCCAACACTTTGGAGAAGAGCCAGGTCTTCCCAGCCTACTCCAAGGATAAAAAGGCAGGGATCCCTGGGAGACTATTGCAAAGGGTTGGGCAGCACAGAGAATGTGCATCTCCAACGTCCCATCAGATAACAACATTTAACAGAGGAGACATGGAGCATTCCAACCTATCTGCAATATTGGGATAGGCAATTACCCTAGGGGAGAGGTAGTCCCACAAATAACTTGGCCTGGTGACATGCAGAGCTCTAAAGGTCAGAGCAAGCACCTTGAATTGCACCCAGAAAGCAACTGGGAGCCAGTGCAGCTCACACAGTAGTGGTGTAAATCAGGTGAGACATGTGGCACCCAAAACTGCATGTCCCTCTGCTTTGTGGATGAGTTACTGTTACCACAGGGTCTTCAATGGCAGCCCTATTTAGAATGCATTCCAGCAATCCATGTCGCAGGTCACGAAGGCTAGAGAGTGCTGGAAAATCAAGGCTTCTTGAAATTAAACACTGTGGGCCAATAGAAGGGAATATAGGTAGTTCAGGATTGAACTCTGGATTCCTTGGTGCTCTCTGGCTTTGGTTTTTTGTTTGCAGATGTTTCAGTACCCAACTAGGTAATATAATCACTGCCAGTAATATAGGGTTTTCTCTCTATTAACATACAGTAGCTTGTCTTGTCAGTTTTAGTGGGCAGCTACAGAGGAATTGCACCTCCAAGGTCTCATCAGATGACAACATTGAATGGAGGAAACCTGGAGCGTGCCTAACATATTGAGCCAGGCAGAGACCCTTGGAGAGAGGTGATCCCATCAAGAACCTGGCCCAGTGAAATGTAGGGCTTTACATGTGATAGCCCACCCTTTAACTGCACCTGTAAAACCAATGGGAACTCAGTAATGTTAGAGATAAATGGAAAAATCAGGGCACATCGAAACTGAATTGATGATACTTCAAAACAAGGGTCTTTCTATGAAAGGTTTTGTTTTTGGTTTCTTTTGTCCCAGACTTAGATGATTGTTTCCCATGTCCAGAAGATCAATATCCAAACAAGGATCGGGATAGTTGCCTTCAAAAAAGTATAACTTACTTAACTTATCAAGAGCCAGTGGGGACTTCTTTGGCAGTTATTGCACTTTCCTTTACCTTTATCTCAGCTGTGGTGCTGGGGATCTTCCTGAAACAGCAGGACACTCCGATCGTCAAAGCCAACAACAGGAATCTCACTTTTACACTTCTCATTGCTCTCCTCCTCTCCTTCCTTTCCACTTTGCTCTTCATTGGCCAACCTGACCAAGTGAAATGTCTCATGCGACAAACTGCTTTTGGCATCATCTTCTCAGTCGCCCTTTCCTGTATATTGGGGAAGACAACCATTGTTGTGCTTGCTTTCATGGCCACCAAGCCAGGCTCCAAGATGAGGAAGTGGGTGGGCAAAAGGCTGGCCAACACTATTGTGCTTTCTTGCTCCCTGGTGCAAACAACAATTTGTGTTGTGTGGCTGGCACTTTCTCCCCCATTCCCAGATTGTGATCTGCATTCAGTGCCTGAAGAAATTGTCTTGCAATGTAACGAAGGATCAACCACAATGTTTTATACTGTCCTTGGCTTTATGGGGTTCTTGACTGCTGTCAGCTTCACCATGGCCTTCCTAGCTAGGAATTTACCTGACAGCTTCAACGAAGCCAAATTTATCACCTTCAGCATGTTGGTCTTTTGCAGTGTCTGGGTGTCATTTGTTCCCACCTACCTGAGTACAAAGGGGAAATACATGGTGGCTGTGGAGATCTTCTCAATTTTGGCTTCAGCAGCTGGATTACTGGGCTGCATCTTTTCCCCCAAATGCTATATCATTATTCTGAGACCTGATTTAAATAAGAAGGAAAAACTAATAAAGAAGTGAAACTAGTTTTTTTTTTATATCAGACCAGTTGAATTTACTCCAATTCATTACTTATATCATACCAAAAAAATCATGTCAATTTTTTGCCATAAAAATGTCAAGCAACATAATAATAATAAAAATAAGAATTAGAATTAATTTTAATTTTAATTTTAATTGTATGTGCAGTGGTATTATTTTGTTCTTTTTTGTTTAATTGATGATTGTGGCTTTTTTTCCCCTTCTGTTAAAATTAAATCTTACCAAGTTCCTTCCGAGGTGGGAATAAAAATGCATAGGCCACCACTTTAACAGATGTAAAGTTTATTTTCTGGGACCGTGGTATAAGATCTGTTGGCTGGAGGTGGCTGCACCTATAGATTTCCTGGCAGCCATTTATAAATCAAGCTCTGCTACTGTTATGTGAATGTGTTTCTGTCCTCTTGGAATTTCTGAGAAAGCACACTAAGCCAATTTCGTGGAAGGGGGTGCTCTCTAGGAATTCCAGGGAACTGCAATTCACCAGAGTACAGAGGGGAGGCACTCTGTGGTTAGGCCCACTGCTGAATTGTGATTTCCTTTGTTTAGGGCAATTTGGCTTCTTACTGAGCTGGGATGTTTTCTTGTCTAGCACTTTAAGTTTGGAACGTTAACTTTCCAGGGAAGGAATCTGCTTTTTGATTATAGAGATGTTTGGGCTCAGTTTGGACAAGGAAGGCATGTCTACCTGAACAGGTTCTGCTAACTTCTTTGGCAAAGATTTTTTGCTGAAAGATCTCTGGATAAGGGAAAGGAAATATTCATCTGAATGGTCAGGTGGTTCATGCTACATTTCATTCTCTTGTATCTCTTTTGTGTCAATGCCATTCTCTTTGTAACTTCTAACCTTCTACCTTCATTGAGAAGGGAAAACTGTATGGTTGGAAAAACAGGGTTTGGAGATGGCCATATGGAAGGAGAGAGAGATGTGATTTCTTCTTATACTTTTAAAACTATATTGTTTTGTTGAATTACAAGAGGCAAATACTAGATTATATTCCTTGGGTACAGTGGTATTAATACAGTGTTAACTAGAAATAGTTATCCCTAGGATGATTTAGGTAACTTAAACTGTTAAAGATGAGGAAAAAAGTTCATGTCACTATTAACTATGGTTTCTGAAATGTTAATGAACAAAACATTTATAGCTAAGTTTGGCATTGATAGACAGTTAACAAGTTATTACACAAAAAGCATTATTAAAAAAAGAATATAATGAATGAAAAAAAAATTCAATGACAATATATAAGAATGCATTAAATTACTTTCTAACATAATAAAGGTTTCTATCTTGAGCTGAATACTAAATACTGAGGTCTCCTCTGTATTTTTTATTTATAGTAGAGAGCATGGGCATCATACATAACAACAGAGCCCATATACATTGAAAGAAATGTTAAAATGCAACCAAATTCAATCTAAAACTTAATATTAAATTGGTGTATTGATCTATATGTCTTTGGTTCCTCCAGGTCATTTCCTTCTTTATAAATCAGGGATATGTATGCCTCTCATATTTTCATTCTCATATTTTGTCATTGAATAGTACCTTTCACTCATTATATTCTGGTTTCCACTTTGGTACTAATTTAACAAAAAGGCCCCTAATATATGCTTTACTTCTTTCCCAAATGGTGTTATAGGAGATTCCTGGTATCCTATTTGTTTTAAAGAAGAAATTCAATTCCTCTTCACATATTTGTAGGACAGCATCATGAAGTAATAAACCATCATTCATTTTTCATCTGAACAGTATGGAGTTATCAGAACTCCATATTGTTGAGATTGGATTGTGACCTGCATAAGTCATTAGGAGAATTTGTACTTCTTCGACGGATGGTGTCATCATCTTGGAGACCCAACACATATCTCTTCTGGAGTAACTCTAATTTCTTGACAAAGGAAAAAAATAAAAGGAAATTCTGGTGTGCCTGTAGATGTCTTTATCGATCATGTATAGCTACTTGAATGGCAAAAAGTGTAATCCGTGGTAATGCTTGTAAATCTTGATGTGGCAGTATTACGTTGATTAAGGACATTAATATTTTAGTTTTATTATTATTCCTTCAACTAAGTGTCGACTCCTTATGACTCTCTCGTCTAGTCTCTGCAGTTTTCTTGGTAAGACTTTGGGAAATGCCATTGCTTTCTTCTTAGGGCTGAGAGAGAATGTTTGGCCCAAGGTCACCCAGAGGGCTTCCTGCCTAAGGCAGGACTAGAACTCATGATCTCCCATTTTCTAGCCTTGTTCCTTTACTATTACGCCAACTTGGCTCATGAAATTATTTGATGAATCTCTATTTCTCTTCCTATCTCTACTCCTGTTCATACCCGTATCCCTGCATGTTCATTGACATCTTACTAAGGACATATCATTATTCAGGAAATCTTTGTCTCTATGTTTCTGTCCCTTCAACCCACTAAATCTACCTCTCTCTCTGTCTGTCTGTCTGTCTCATCTCTCAATACCTATCTGGAGGAAGACACAACCGTCATTCAGTCTTATACAAACAGATACGTATATAGAAAGCAACTTAAAAATCCAGGAAAGGCCCTTACGATATTAAATGCTGAAAACTTTCATCTCATGTGCAAAGTGTTGAAAAGCTTTGTCAGTTTAATTTAGGACATGATGGAAAAGAACACAGGTACATAACTCACTCTGTCTATGACACCATGAGAGATAATGTAACTTGTTTCTCTTGCTCTGCATGAAGAGTCTCATGAAAGGGAAACAAACCAGGAAAATAGATAATAAACATACAGAGAATGCATAAGATTGCAATCTCTCTTTCAAAGTACAGGAATTTTTCTCCTCCATAAACACTTCCTAAATACCAGGACATGTAGATAGATAGTGATCATATTACACTTCCATTGTTCATAGCACAACCTGCATTAAGCAGAGAATTGGCAGAAATGACCTGTCATGAGTGCCGTTGAGCTGAAGACATCAGCACAATGGCACACATGACAATAACGAGGAAGCAGGGGAAGGGGCTCAAGATAAGCATAGCATGCACAACAACAGCCACAGACTCTAGCGGAGGAAGCAGCCATCAGCTCACAAAGAAGAAAGAAGAAAAGACAAAGGCTAAGCGGATCGCGAGGCACACCCAAGCTGTTAGCACAAGCGCAAGGGAGATCGCCCAGCTGACAGCAATCACCGGCTGAATAAGGAAACCGATGATGGGCGATCCCGGGGCACCAGCTGGGGCCTCGCAACCCTTCACCTACCGGCAAGACAGCATGCAGGACAAAGGGGGGATGACGTAACCCAGGGTGAGGGGGCGCTGACCGGCGCGGGGTATTTAAACCCCGCACCGGTGCACACCACTCACTCTCAGCTTTTTTCGCAACTGTTACTACGTAAGAAATAAACCTGAACCTGCTCTCACAAGAATCAGCGTCAGTGTTTTACTCTGCGGTAGGCAGTGCATGACATAAAGCTGAGAGTCACAAACTCAGCCTCGCCGAGCCCCACCGGACAACGAGCCGCGGGAGGAATCGACGGCGAGAAGACCATGAGCAATGAGGCTGATGCATCGCGGCCAAAGCGGCCGAACCGCACGGCAAGAAGCGGAGGAGGACCGATCGAGGCCAGAGGCACCGCGGACCCCAGGAGCCACGGACACCCGCAAGGCCCACCCCGAGCCACAGCTCCAACCCCAGAGGGATACGGAGGCAGAGACGACCCGGCCACAGGAGGGAGCAACATACCTCCCGAGACCAGCGGAGACCCCCCCGCCCCACATTGCACCCCAGCCACGGGCATGGAGCGACAGCCCAACTGCAGCAAGCACGGTGGAGGATGGAGAGGCAACCCAGCCGACGCACCCCCAAACGGAGGAAGCGGACCAGCGGACGGGACTGCCTGAACCCCACCAGCGGCTCAACCCGGCGGACACCCCGACAGACCCGACCCCAGCTGCGGCGCGGATTTCGGACGGGGAAACTCAAGCCAGACTCACGGCCATGGAGGCCCAGCTACAGGACCTCAGGACCATGCTGCAATCGCTGATGTCCCCAGCGCCGCCCAACGACGTTCCCGTGCAGGCCCACACCCCGAGCAGGTCGTCGCTCCCCCATGGGCCGAATGCGAATCAACAAGCGGCCCAAGCGGACGAAGCCGGGAGTCGGGAAGCAAGAGGAGGGGACTCACAGATCGCCCGGGCCCCAAAGGACTTCCCCATTTTCTTCGACGGGAACCCCGTGAAACTGTCGTTCTTCATCACGAATGCCAGGGAGTTCATGGGGCGGCACGGACACTCCTTTATCTCCGAAGCGGACAAGATCGCAGCCGTGGCGATCAAACTACAGGACCGGGCGGCAGACTGGTACGTCCAAATGTACGAGTCCAACTCCCCCGCCCTCTCGGACTTCCATGCTTTCATTACTGAGATGAGGCGCTACTTTGAGGACCCACTAGCCAAATAGAGGGCTAAAAGCGCACTCCAAAGCCTCAAGCAGGGCGCACGCACTGTCCCGGACTACGCCCTCGAATTTAAAGCCCTAGCAGGGAAGATCAACGACTGGTCCGAGACCACCCTGCTAGAAATGTTTAAAAGGGGGCTCAACTGCGAAGTACTTCAATGGGCTCTCTACCGAGACGATCCGGAGACTCTGCACGGCTGGATCCACCTCGCGGGGAAAGCAGAACACGCGCACCGCACCTTCCTAATGGCAACGACGGAAGACAAAACCAACACCTACCCAAAGGTACCCGCGCCACACGTGGGAACGGCCGGTCCCACATACCCAAGGAAGAAATTCACTCACGGACCCTGCGGGAGGTGTGGGAAAATGGGGCACAAAACGTCAGATTGCTTCTCCAACCGAACCCCAGCGAGCGCTCCTAAACCCGCACCAAAACCTAACCTCAAACCAACCAACCCGCCGGCAACCCCCCACCGCCGAATGACCGGAGCCACAGCGACACCGGACGAAGGCTGGGATGATTACTGGGGGGGAGAGGACGCCGTAGACCCAGACCAGCCGGCGGGAAACGATCCCCGCCTGCCCTAAAATGCGCCGCGAGGCAGGTGGTGGGACAGAGGCGTGGACCACTTCAACAGAGCGGCGAAAACGCCGTAATAATGGTGGCAATCAAGCTCTCTGGGAACAACGGAGCCACCACGGCTGCGGCACTAGTGGACCCGGGGTGCTCGAAAAACCTGATCCACCCCGACATAGTCGCAAAACTCGCCCTACGCTTCCTCTCCCTCCCCACACCACTGGCATTTCACCAGCTGGACGGATCAACAGCGGGAGGGACACCAGCCACGATGCAGACCGAGCCGGTCACCCTACAAATGGGTACCCACAACGAACGAACATCGTTCGTGGTAACCCACATAGGATGGCCCATCGTAGTCTTGGGGATACCTTGGCTCGCAACAAACAACCCGCGCATCGACTGGGTGACCCGCACCTTCCGATTCGACGACGGAGAGTACCGGGTGCCAGTTCCAGTGGGCAGGACCAACCCCACGGTAGGACGAGCAGAGGCGGCAACCCAGGACAACACAACCACACCAGAAGACCTACCGGAGCAATACGCTGACTTCTCAGAGGTCTTCGGAGAGGCGGAAGCTGATCAAATACCCCCCCACCGCAAGACGGACTGCAGGATTGACCTGCTGCCCGATGTCCCCTTACCTAGGCCGAAGATTTACTCGATGACCCCGAAGGTGATGACAACCCTCCGGGAGTTCATCGACAAAAACCTAGAGAGGGGATTCATAGAGCCGGCATGCTCACCAGTCGGAGCACCCGTCCTATTTCGAGAGAAAAAGGACGGCACCCTACGGCTCTGCACCGACTACCGGGGCCTCAATGCAGCTTCCCTATCCAATAAATACCCCTTACCCCTCGTTAAAGACATGCTCGCCCATCTGTCCACGGGCAGAGTATTCTCCAAGCTGGACCTGCGCGAGGCGTACTACCGAATCCGAATCAGGGAGGGGGACGAATGGAAAATGGCGTTCAACTGCCCCCTAGGCGCCTTTCAGTACAAAGTGCTGCCATTCGGACTAGCAGGGGCCCCGGGGGTATTCATGCAGCTCATCAATGAGGTTCTGCATGAGCACCTGTTCAAGGGGGTCTTGGTCTACATAGACGACGTCCTTATCTACTCCAAAACGCATGAAAAACATGTGACCCTAGTCAGACAAGTCCTCGACAAGCTAAAATGGGCGAAACTCTATGCCAAACCCTCAAAGTGCGAATTCCATAAAGCACGCCTAGACTACCTGGGGTACCGAATCTCCGGGGAAGGCATAGAGATGGACCCCGCAAAAGTCGAGGTGGTGGTGAACTGGGAACACCCCCGGAACAGGCGCCAACTCCAGAGCTTCCTCGGCTTCGCGAATTTTTACAGGTCATTCGCCCGGGGGTTCGCGGAGATAGCCCTCCCCCTAACAGACCTCCTCAAGACTAAAGGGGTGGGGGACACACGACGCGCCAAGAACCCGGGCACAGTACTGAATTGGACTCCCGCGTGCCAAACCGCATTCAACAGGCTGAAAGCGCTGTTCACCACGGAGCCAATCCTCGCGCACCCGGACCCAGAACGGCCGTTCGTGGTCCAAGCCGACGCCTCAGACTTCTCCCTTGGGGCCATCCTACTCCAAAAAGACCCCACAGGAGTCCTAAAACCATGCGCCTACCTGTCGAAGAAATTCTCTGAGACAGAAAGGCGCTGGCACGTCTGGGAGAAGGAAGCCTTCACGGTGAAATCGGCATTGGAAACATGGAGGCACCTACTGGAAGGAGCCACCCAACCATTCGAGGTCTGGATGGACCACCGGAACCTCGAGGCCCTCCGAACGCCCAGACGCCTCAGCCCAAAACAGGTCAGATGGGCCCAATTCTTCAGCCGCTTCAACTTTCAGCTGAAGTTTATGCCGGGCAAAAAGAACTTCCTAGCTGACGCCCTCTCCCGACTGCCCCAAGACGAGGAGCCCGCCCCCGACATGATCGGGACGGTCCTATCCGCTTCCCAGCTGGGGATGGCGGTGACCACCCGGAGCGGCGCTCGGAAGCAGCCCAACCCCATGGCACAACCGACGGTGGGGCAACCAGCAACCAGACGGCGCCAACCACAACTGCCAGGGGGGATACGCGCAGACCTCACTGCCGCCCTCAAAACCGACCCTTGGTTCCTAGCAAACCCTGACAAGGTGATGATGGCACAGGACCTGGCATGGGGGGAAGGCAGAATATATTTCCCAGACTCGCAATGCCAGGCGATCTTGCGCAGATCCCACAACGCCAAGCAAGCGGGACACTTCGGGTTCCTGAAGACCCTGCACCTCACACGACGCCAATTCTGGTGGCCCACGCTGAGACGGGACGTGAAAGCCTATGTTGCCTCATGCCCGACATGCGCCAGGGCCAAACGGGCACCAGGTAAGCCCCCGGGACTTTTACAAAAGGTGGCGGAGCCCTCCCGCCCATGGGAGGAAATCTCCATGGATTTTATAGTAGATCTCCCACCCAGCCAGAAGAAAACGGCCATTTGGGTGGTGAAAGACTACTTTTCGAAACAAGCCCACTTCATCCCCTGCTCAGCGGTCCCGTCCGCCCAACAACTAGCCAAACTCTTCCTGATACACGTGTACAGGTTACAGGGATGTCCCGCACATGTGGTGACTGACAGGGGCACACAATTCACTAATAAATTCTGGCAGGCCTTCCTAAAGCTGACGGGGACCCAACAGGCCCTATCCACTGCCTGGCACCCCCAGACGGACGGAGCCACAGAGGTCCTCAATGCCACCCTAGAACAATTCATACGCTCATACACAAACTACCACCAAGACGACTGGGTCGAACTGCTCCCGTTCACGGAAGTCGCATATAATAACGCCGTCCACACGAGCACGGGGAAAACCCCGTTCGAAGTAGTCTCGGGGCGCGACTTTGTCCCCATACCGGAGCTACCACAACCCCGGGGACCCCAAGTGGATGCTAGTGACTGGGGACAGAAGATTGCGGAATCGTGGCCAATAATCACGGCAGCGCTGAAGGAAGCACAGGCGGCCTACAAAGAGCAGGCCGACAAGCACCGGCGCCAGCAACCGACGTTCCAGGCAGGGGATATGGTCTACCTATCCACCAAATTCCTGAAGTCACCTCAACCCTCGAAAAAACTGGGGCCTAAGTATATCGGGCCGCTTCGAGTAACCCAAATAGTGAACCCGGTGGCAATACGCCTGAACCTGCCGCACAATCTACAGAGACTCCACCCGGTATTTCACACCAGCCTCCTGAAACCTGCAACCACCTCTCGATGGCACCCGAGCACGCCACCGCCCTCCCCAGTGATGATCGACGGCCAACAACATTTTGAAGTAAGGGACATACTCGACTCTTGCCGTCAACAGGGAATATTACACTATCTAGTAAGGTGGAAACACTTCCCCCACCCAGAATGGGTGGCGGCGCAACACGTCAAGGCGCCAGACCTGACCCAGGCATTCCACTGGACGTACCCCGACAAGCCAAAGGGGCGACAAGCCGAACCGGCCCCTGAACACCCTTTTCCCCGCGGGCCCCCACCCACCAGCCGTGCCCCCAGGGGAAAGGGCCCCCCAAGCCCGCGACTTGGGTAGACCTCCCTCCCCCCGGGACTCACCCTCCCCCCGCCCCGGGCCCACGAGGGATTGACATTGGTCACCTGTGCATGCCTGGGGGCAACGCCCAGGATGCACACATAACAAAGACAATGCATTTGGAATAAAGATTCCAATAAGGGCCCTACCTGGAGCTGATAAGCACCCGACCAGCCACGCCTCTCTCCTCGCCGAACTGAGCCAAACAAGCAGGGTGTGGCCGGAGCATGCGCACGCCCAGGGTGTGGTCGGGGCATGCGCACTGGGAACACACCCTAGATGGACACGAGGTAGAGGGCGGAACAAAGGGAGGGGGGAAAAACACTCCGGCGGGAAATTCAAAAAAAAAAAAAAAAACCATTTTGACAGCTCTCCTGGTAAAACACCGGAAGGCCGGGGGGGGGGCACTATTCGGATGGGGGGCAGTATGTCATGAGTGCCGTTGAGCTGAAGACATCAGCACAATGGCACACATGACAATAACGAGGAAGCAGGGGAAGGGGCTCAAGATAAGCATAGCACGCACAACAACAGCCACAGACTCTAGCGGAGGAAGCAGCCATCAACTCACAAAGAAGAAAGAAGAAAAGACAAAGGCTAAGCGGATTGCGAGGCACACCCAAGCTGTTAGCACAAGCGCAACGGAGATCGCCCAGCTGACAGCAATCACCGGCTGAATGAGGAAACCAATGATGGGCGATCCTGGGGCACCAGCTTGGGCCTCGCAACCCTTCACCTACCGGCAAGACAGCATGCAGGCCAAAGGGGGGATGACGTAACCCAGGTTGAGGGGGCGCTTACTGGAGCGGGGTATTTAAACCCCGCACCGGCGCGCTCCACTCACTCTCAGCTTTTTTCGCAACTGTTACTACGTAAGAAATAAACCTGAACCTGCTCTCGCAAGAATCAGCGTCAGTGTTTTACTCTGCGGTAGGAAGTGCATGACATGACCTCAGCAAATGAACCTGAATTCTTTTCAAATAGTGTCTGAATCAAGAAATCATACTGTAGTGAGGGGGTTGTATTCAGAACACTAGTTTTACTCCTTTGTCTTAAATGAAGGTAATTTCTCCTGTTTGCAACTGCAATCTCAGTAGTCCTCTTCCAATTGTTCACAAGTATTATCAGTCTGGAGACATAATCATCGCTGCTATTCTTTATCAGGTCTTCTTTCTTTCAAATGAGATCACTTCTCAAAGCCTTCCTTCTCATGAAGGGCTAGATCAGTACCTGTAAGTATCGTTCTCTTCTTGTTCCTCATCCCTATCCCCTCCATTGCTACCAAAACGTTGTATTTTCTTTCTTTCACTTTTCTGCTCAAATATATTGGTTGCTCGTTGGTAGGTATGACAAATGGCCATATTGAGACATATTCAATTCTAGAGCTCACAGAAACTTAGCCTGTCCTAACACTGAAGTTTAAACAGAGACAAAAACTATTGATTTGAACCATAAACTATATGAATTACTTTTTCCTCTGGAAGCTGCCTTCCTTCAGCAAAGTCCACTGTTCAAAGTAGAACACTTGATTAATCTCGGCTTTGCAGATGGTCTGTGGTTAATCCTGTGGTTTTCTTCCCTTTCATCTCCCCAGAAATGAAGCAGGAAACCCCCAAGGGCATTCAAAAAACTGTTTCAGTCTATTACAAGTCTAGGGTGGGAAAATGGAACTCGCTTCCCAATCTTAGAAAAATACAGACAAAGTAGAGATGAAACTGAAAACAAATGCTAGCTTAGCTCAATTTTACCTAACCCCAACTAGGTCAGGACATCCCAATCCATGCAATCTAAGGCTATTAGTTCCTAAAGACCAAATTCCAGTTGTCCAAACCAAACAATAAGTACGTTTTATTTGTGCATGAAAATATTTAACAATTAAAAGTAGGAACTCTCTGATCCTGATTCTGAAGCAGAAATATATTGACATACTTTATAACACTCACTAAAGGTTCCTCACTCATAACTACCAACAGACTTTGGCTCTGGCATTTGCTGTAAAGGAGATCAATGAACATTCTGGGGTTTTAGCCAATGTCAGCCTTGGTTTCCACATCACTACCGACAATATTGATGATAAGTCAACTTATCTTTTAGCACTGGAATTTCTATCTAAAAAAGATAAATTTATCCCCAACTACAAATGTAATGACCAGACCAATAGGTAGCTGTCATTGGAGGACCCCATCCTAAGACGAGTCTCAACATGGGGATGACTCTGTGCAATTACAAGTTTCCTCAGGTGAGAATAAAAATGAAAGAAGAATGAATTTCACAAGCTATTTATTACTTTCAGATGTTGAATCCTCAGGATAATTCTTCTCAGATGTATCCCAAAACATCAGACAAGAATCCAACCCATTCCTGATCTGCAGTGGAAATCACCACCACTGCTGTTCTTCAACATAGTATTAAATTTCCTGATGTCAAGTTGTTAAATTGATAAGGAAGGCTCTGATGCCCTTTCTACCCATTCAAAAAAGTTAGCTTACACTAAGGCTTGGGGACTCTCTTCAAAAATTAAGCAAGGGTACCAATAAACAAACATGCATATTGAATATTTTGCTTTGTATAAATCTATTTTTCCTCTATGCCCCTCCCCCTTTCCCCATTTAGATTACATATGCATCAGTTCCTTTGATGAATAATGAACCAACAGACTTTTTTGTCAAATTTTTGTTCCCAAATGAGGTCCACCAGGTGAAAGGAATCCTAAGTTACTGTTGCACTTTGGATGGACCTGGGTTAGGTTGATTTCTTTCTATGAGGAAGATAGTGAGAGGTTCCTTCAAAAGAGTCTTTCCATGTTTTCAGAGAGAGGAATCTGCTTTGACATTATAGAGTGTATCCCCCAAAATGATGTATGGTAATCAAGCTGCTGAAATGGTGGAAAAAATATACAAAGTAATCATGAGGAGTACAGTCACTGCAGTAATCTTGAATGCTGAGTCTACAGGCCTGGTGCCTCTGAGACTAATGATCTATCTTTTAGATTCTGATGATATTCAAAAGGAAAGAAAAGCCAGAGTCTGGATCCTGACAGCCCAGATGGAATTCAACTCCATCCTGATGAAAAAAGAGTTACCCATTGATTTTCTCCATGGTGCTCTTTCCTTTGCCATTCACTCAAAAGAGCTGACAGGATTCCAACAATTTATGCAGAAGAGAAACCCAAAGTTAGGAAAAGAAGATGGTTTTATTAGAGATTTCTGGAAAGATGCATTTGAGTGCTCATTCTCCAGAGATATTCCAGATGGAAATGCTGAAGGGACCTGCACTGGAGAAGAGAAGCTGGAGTCTCTTCCTAATTCTGTCTTTGAGACAACTATGAGGGGACACAGCTACAGCCTCTACAATGCAGTCTATGCTGTGGCTCATTCTGTGAGGACCACACACTCCTCCAAACTCAAAGAGGATCCAATATTAGATGAGAACAGATGGAACTTCTTCCTTCAATCCCCATGGCAGGTAATGTTGGCTGATGCAAAATTCAGAAAGGTCATCAGCTCATGTAAAGTGTACTTGATTACTCAATTGATCTGAGAAAAGTAATTTGTTGGATTTCTCCATTTCTCAATTTTGTGATGGAATTATCATCTGAAATTTTTTCAACTGAAATATTTTAGTTAGGCTATAGGGTAGAAAATGAATGTTACAGAGAACTTAGTTCTCTCCCAAATTTAAGAGGTTACTTTTCATTAAGCATAAGCCAAATTGAAAGGAAAAAAAAACTGAGATTTTTCCATACCCTTCAAGGATCCCTGTTAACCTTCCTGTTTTGTTTTGTTTTTGTTTTGTTTCTTTATTTAGCCCCACCATTTTCTGCAGCAAGTCTCCTTTAACAACAGTGCTGGGGAAGAGGTTTCTTTTAGCCCAAAAGGGGAATTGGTAACTGGATTTGATATTTTCAATTGGGTCACATTCCCAAACCAGTCCTTTCTGAGAGTCCAACTTGGAAAGATCAACCCCATGGCTCCTCCAGAGATGCTCCTCAGCATTTCTGCCAAGGATGCCATTTGGCCCCACATATTTAACCAGGTGTGTCTCGTTTTCCCCTTTTCTTGAAATCATTTAGCCACTGACACATGTAAATAATTGTCTAAACAACAGCACTCGGATTAAGCTATTAAGTTCTTTAGCTGCCTCAGAGTAATTTTTTTCCCCACCCTTTTGGATGTGATATGAACATAAACTATGAAAGTAAGAGAGGTGGCTTAAAGTTTATTTTTTTTTTTTTAAGTTTAAATTTTAAATTTCTTTAGTTGCAATACAAAACTCCCTTAGTATACAAGATTACTAACAGAATGAAACTTTGAAACAGTATGAAACTTTGTATACAACTTGTCAGAAGCAAACCATTTATTGAAACAGAATGACAATATTTTTAAAAAGGCATATGCATGCTTCATGATTTTATCTCCTAAGATAATATGTGAATATATTCCAAAAACAAATCTATTTTTGAAATACACTTACGTTGAATATTTATCAAAATACATTGAAATATACAGTATGATTCAAAAACAAAGATTATCTGTTGGAAATTCTCTCTCTCATCAAAGTGCAACACTATTCCAAATATGATTGCACAGTATCTATAAAATTAATTAAAAATGTAGGGGGAATATAAAACATAAACAAATCCATAAAGGAAGGAATATTCGGGGGGGGGGGGACTTCTATATTTGCTGTTTCTACATTTCTAAGACAGAATTTTAAATTTAATTTAGAAATGGGATTCAATCTCAGAATTTCAGGGAATCATATCCCCAAAACAGTACTATTTGCAAATCAATAAATAGAAGAGAAAAATGTGGATGTTTTTAATCTGCTCTAAGTTTCAAAAGCATAAACAATCCCCCTCCCCCCAAAAAAATAGTTACTCTGCTATAAGCAACCAGATTGAAAATAGCTCAGTTTTGAGACTCAGATTGTTCTATGAACTCTTCACCAAGGTTTAAATAAAATATGGTGTATGGTACAAATGGAAAAGTCAACCAAGCTTTGAAAGAGCCATAGTAAAAATAGGACCCCAACCAAAATAATGGAACTGCAAGGAAAGCATGTTCCAAGGACTCCTCTAGTACAAATTTCATGGAAGAGATCTTTAGAATACATTGTTTGGTATGATCACTTGATTAGTGTAATAGGTGTGATATTTTTGCACTCCCAACAACCTTCAAAGAAACTTGCCCCCAAGTTTGTTGGGCCATTTCCCATTACTAAGATAATTAACTCTGTTACTGTTCAATTGCAATTACCTCCCACCATAAAAAGACTAGCTGAAAATAACATCTTTTAGGCGTTTGTTCAGTAGGTGCTGCAGATCCTCATAGAACAGCTCTACTTCAGCTTCTTCAGCATTTGTGGTTGGGACATATATTTGGATCACCGTGATGTTAGATGGCTTGCCCTGAATTCAAATTGAGATCATTCTGTCGTTTTTTGGGTTGTATCCAAGCACTGCTTTAGCCACTTGACTATTAATTATGAAGGCTACTCCATTTCTTCTGTGGTCCTCTTGTCCACAGTAGTAGATCTGGTGGTCATTTGATGTGAAGTGGCCCATTCCAGTCCATTTCAGTTAACTGACGCCCAGAATGTCTATCTTTAATCTTGACATCTCACCAATAACCACATCCAATTTGCCCTGGCTCATAGATCTTACATTTCAGGTTCCAATGGTGTGTTGATCTTTAGAACATCAGATTTGCCATTCACCACCAGCACCGTCGGCCGCTAGCCGTCCTTTTGGCTTTGAGCTTGCTGCGTCATCACGTCTGGGGCTAGTTGAACTCATCCTCTGTTCCTCCCCAGTAGCACTTTGACCATCTTCCGACCTGGGGGTCTCATCTACCAATGGTATACCGACATATCTCTGGTTGTACTGATCCATTTAGTTTTCACGGCAAGAATACTGGGGTGGGTTGCCATTACCTTCTCCAGGGATCGCATTTAGTCTGACCTCTCTGTCATGACCTTCCCATCTTGGGTGGCCCTTCACGGTTTAGCTCATGGCATCATTGAGGTGCTCAAGCTCCAGCACCACGACAAGGTAACGATCCTTTGCTGAATGGGATTATATGGAATATGAATAGGAATATGAAGGAGACTTTACTGGGCAAGTGACTCAAAACATGGCAAAGAGTCGAGTAACTTTGTGATTCTCAAGTGACAATATAGGTAATTTTGTCCCCTCTCCCCTCAAAGTCTCTGGTGCCCCATTTCCTTCCCTGTCTCACACCTCTCCATGTGAAATCCCTGACAGCACGATTGCATGCTTTCATCTGTCCAGGTTGCTGAATTACCATGTCTGAGTGCTGGTGAATCCACAAAGGCTGGTCTGCTGTGTTTCCCATATCTGCCCTTTCCTACTGCTGCTTCCCATCAATGGCCTGATGGGTGCCTCTCTTTCAGCGCCACTCTGGGGTGGCCTGATGACTGGCACTTTGTGGCAGGATGGCACCATGCAGTCTGCTGCATTTTGCATGTCTGTCCCTTCCTGTTGTTGGTTTCCATCAATGAGCTGACAGGGCTTCCATTTCGGAACTGCACTGGGGTGACCTGGCGGCGTGCACTTTATGGCAGGATGGAACCCTGGGGGGGGGCATCCTGACAATTGTACTTGTTTAGTTATTGATTGATGAAAATGATCAAAAGCAGTGTGGCAGAAGTATGTGAATGTTCGCTTTCAGTAACTGGTGTGCCCCACTTGAGCAAAAATAATTTCGTGGTTGGAGCATAAACATGAATGATTGTCATATAAAATCTAATTGACATTATTTGGTCATTGATTGCATTATAGCCAAGTACTGTTCCAGTATACCCTTACTAAGTATACATAAGAGGAACACTTAGACTAGACTGTGTGTAGATATTTGCCTTTCTCTTTTCATGTACGCATCATATGCTATATACAGAGAGAGGAACACTGTGTGACTTTCTGACTGAAAGTGTCTGATCCAAGTCCATCTCAATTCACTAATATCTAAGATGTCAGTTTCTAGTTGTTTCATTTAATCTTTCAGTTTGTTGAGCTTTCCCATGTTCATGCTTCTTATGTTCCACATTCCTACAGTAATTCTGTCTTCGCAACTTCAGATTTTCTTTTCCTGCATGGCAACATCAGCAACAAGACGTCCTGAAGGCTTTAATCTACAGTAAGGTAAAGGTAAATGTTCCCCTTCAGTCATGTCTGGCCGCTGTTACCTTCCTGCTGAAGCGGTACCTATTTATCTACTCACATGTGCATGCTTTCAAATTGCTAGCTTGGCAACAGCTGGGGCAAGTGTGGAGCTCACTCCACATGACGCTCAGGTCTTGAACTGCCAAACTGGCAACCTTCCAGTCAACAAGCCTGGCATCTTAACCTCTGAGCCACCATGCCCCCTTTTAATCTACAGTAGGCATGTTATAAACACCATTAGTACTCTGAAAGTTCTTCAGCTCTTCCTCATCATTGAATGCCATCCGCCATCCCCCTTGAGGGCCCCTTAATCTGGCACTATGTTATTGAACATTTTGTATCTTTATCCATCTGGCTTTCTTGGTAAAAATACAGGAGTGGTGCATCATTGCCTTTTCCTGTGCTGTGTTAATTGATGCCTTTGCCACTGTCACTAAAGTGATCATCTGCCTCTGGCATATTCTTATATTGCTGCTTTTCAAAATAGGTTCCTGCTTACTTTAGCTGGGCAGCTGGGATGACCTTCACAACTTGGGTGGCCCTGCTGGGAATATATACTCATGGAATACATTCCCAATATTTTTGCTTATCCCTCCCAGGAACACCTACCACCACCACTATGAGCAACATGCCAGGACTTGCGGGGGAAACCCACTGAATAATTCTGCTACATGAGCTGCACTGCTTACCAGTGTCCCATGTATTAAGTCAACTTCACTTATGGGACCTCGGAAGCACTTCTTCTGTTCTGCAGAGGATGCCCCTGGAATATTACCAACCCAGAGGTTTGGAGTGCTCCAGTCCTGCAAGCCTTTTAATGGTCTTTAAAAACTTGTTGTTGTTTTTTCCTCCCCTCAAGTTCTGTGATAAATAAATTTGCCCATTTATTAAGTACTGTTTGCTTTGGTTGCAATATGCTTTTCCTTCTGTAACATGAAATGCCATCTAGGTTGTTGTTGTTGTTCAGTTATTATACTGGGTTTAATTGTATGCTGCCAAAAGTCAGTTTTTGGGTAGCATTATAAATCCAAATTATAGGGAGGGAGGAAGGGAGATTGAGCACAACTATGAGCCAGTTCAAGCTAGAATCTGCAGAGTGAGAAGGGAAAAAAAAATCAGGCAAATTTCCCCTATGGATCCCCTATTGGAGAAGTAGCTGTGTAATGACTTGTAATGTTGATGACTAAATAATTTTAAGCACCTTTTCTCCTTCCTTATCACATGGCCCAGAGCAAAGACATCAGTCCATCCTGTATTTTCCAGTGCACCTATACAGAGAAACACACAGAGATTCAACACACTATTTTACTTAGCAGGTAATTTGCATGGCCACTGCTGGTAAAGTCTGGGGAAAATAATCAAGATATCATGCTCTGTGTGCTTTCCCTATTTTGCTTTAATACCAGGAAAATATATGAAGTTCAGCATACTAGTATATCACTTGGAAATAGAGAAGTTGCTAATACCTATAGGGAAACCTATTGTAGACTCCAGAGGAAGTAGAATTATAAAGAATAGCCACATATGAAGGAAGGAATGCTGATTATAACGATTACAGCAATAATATTCTTTGGCTGCTGGAAGTGAAAATGAGTTTCTAAATGGCAACACTAGGCAGAAGTTTGTATAGCAGCAGCTGCTTGGCATTATGGTTAAGTGGTAGAGTGAATGTCTTCTGAAAAAAGAAGGCCTTGACCCAGTGATAAAGCAGCAATCAAGTGGGTACAGATTTAACTTCTGGCGGCAGGGCATTTCACAGTTGAGATTAAAATCTGAGCTTTCTCCTGCCCTAATCAAATGGGTTTCCACCACAACTACAACTCAAAGGTCTCCAGAGTACAAAAGGTAGTTTGATATGAGAAGTTGGTAGGTAGTCTGGTAGTAGTCTGGTACTAGAGAAGGTAATCTGCCAGGCAGATAGTCTGGTATGAGAGAAGGCGATCCTTAGATGTTATGGATGTAGGGAACAAAGAGTCATCAACAATACCTTGAATTTACATGAATCTATTACATAAAGATTGAGTCGACAATATGGATGAAATCAGTCATGACGTTTACAAACCCCGTTGCTTCTCCTGGGACAAACATTTAATGTTGGCTGAAAAAGAACTATACAATTTTAAAAACTACTTCTCTTCCTAGTTAGGTGTGCCCTATTGTTCAGCTCAGGTAGTACTAAAATAATAAAGCATTTTGGGAAAAAAATACAGCTCAGTAAACCACCACTGGAAGCTAAGATGGAGAAGATCTCCACAGCAACCATGTATTTTCCTTTGGTGCTCAGGTAAGTTGGAACAAAACATATCCAAACACTGCAAAACAACAACATGCTGAAGGTGATGAACTTGGCTTCATTAAAACTGTCTGGTAGATTTCTGCTTAGGAAAGCCACAGTGAAGCTGACAATGGCCAGGAAGCCCATAAATCCCAAGACACAATAGAACATGATAGGAGAGCCTTCATCACATTCTAGTACAATCTCTTCCACTATGGAGTGCATATCAAAACCTGGGAAAGGAGGGTAAGTTGCAACCCATACCGTACAGATAGTAATTTGAACAAAGGAGCAGGGAACAACAATGGAGAGGCTCAGTCTTCCCCCCAACCATTTCACCATTCTAGATCCTGGCTTTGTAGCCAGGAAAGCAAGAACCACAATGATTGTTTTGGCCAATATGCAAGAAACTGCCGTGGAGAAGATGATGCCAAAAGCAATTTGTTGAAAGGGACACAGCCACTTGTCTGGTTGGCCAATGAACAGAAAAGAACATAGAAAGGAGAACAACAGTGCTATTAGAAGGGTATAAGTAAGGTTCCGGTTGTTGGCTTTGACAATAGGAGTGTCTCTGTACTTAAGGAAAATTCCAAGAATCAAAGCTGTTAAAGAAGTAAAGACAATTGCAACAGTGGCCAAACTGATCCCCAAGGGTTCCGTATAAGACAAAAAGCTTATAACTTTTGGAATGCAGGCATCGTTTTTATTGCTTGGATAGTGATCTTCTGGGCAATTAAAACACTCATCCATATCTGGAAAGGGGTGGGGAGAAACAAGGTATTTAAATTTCAGTGCAGGATACAATAATTAATCCAAAATGAATGTTCTTTCAAATACATAAATATTCAATTTAGAGTAGCTTCTGATTAAGGGGGAATTTCCTTGTCATTTGAGGAATGTCCTTTTGTCTAATGAACATAGTGTCTTCCCCCAAGGATGAAAGTGACGCATTCCAGTTCTGCATTGGGTGGAAGTTATAATCAGCAATGGTTTAAGAACAAAACAGATATAGCATCTCTGAGTATGCTGAAATGTCCCACATTTATTTTTTAGCACTGTGTTAGGTAAAATAGTAAAGGTTTCCCTTGACATTAAGTCCAGTCGTGTATGACTCTAGGGGGCGGTGCTCATCTCCATTTCAAAGCTGAAGAGCCGGCGTTTGCCCGAAGACACTTCCGTGGTCATGTGGCCGGCATGACTACACAGAATGCCGTTACCTGCCCGCCGAAGCGGTACCTATTAATCTACTCACATTTGCATGTTTTCGAACTGCTAGGTTGGCAGGAGCTGGGACTAGCAACAGGAGCTCACCCCGTCACGTGGATTCGAACCGCCAACCTTCCGATCAGCAAGCTCAGCAGCTCAGCGGTTTAACCCGCAGCACCACCGCATCCCTATGCACTGTGTTACATACAACAATATCACTGTTCCTCTCAACAAAACACACATTCTTATTTATCCATTAAAGATTTTACGTCAATTAATTCTAAACATTGTTAGACAAATCAATATTTTGAGCTACACCAGTACAACTGATCAAGCTTCCTTCCCTCCCCTCCCCTTCCCTTTTGCCATTTCTTTTTCTCTGTCACCATTTCATATTTCTATATTGCATTATCTCCTGCCTGTTCAGTGAGAGCTCAAAGAAACATTTCATGTTCTATTCATATGTTGTCATTTTATTTCTCCATAATCTTACAATGCAGATTAAGATCTGAGTGGTTCAAAGTCACATAATGAGTGAAAAGAGACTCTACCTGAGATCTTGGTCCTGGCCACCTCACCATAATATGGTGGTTTACACAAGAACAAACAAACACACATTTCACTACTTTAGCAATGGCCAAACAAGGACTTTTTAATTACCATTCTGGTTTGAAATCTTCTCTTTTGGACATGGAAGGCATTCATAACAACAAAATGGCTTCCCTTCAATTTTGGCCTTTCTATAACCTGAAGGACAATTGCTGTTGCACAGGGAAAGAGGAAGTGTCTGTTGGTAAATGAGACCAGGCATTGTATTAGAATTAATTTCATTTCACTTGCTGTTCTACATGACATTGTGATATAAAATACTGCTTATCAGTAAATGGGATATTTTAGTGAATTATTAGTGTCTTCTCTTCTTTCTGAAGCATTCAGAAATCAATATACTCCTAGATGACATGCTATTGATTTAGGATAACGATGCAATGTCCTGTCCAAACAGGTGACCATACCTAGACAGACTTGGCTGATCAATAAAGCAACATTCATGCATCCCTGTAGTCACCAAGAGATGAGTCGGACAGATGGGAGATTATCTGGATTCCCTTGAAATATGACCTACCTGGTTAAACATGGTGGGCCAGATTATGTCATCTGCAGAAATGGTGAGAACCTCTTCTGGTTGAGCCATGAGATCTATCTTTCCAACTTTGGCTCTAACGAAGGACTGATTTGGGAATGTGACCCAGTTAATAATATCAAATGCAGCAATTAATTTCCCATTTTGATCAAAGGACACCTTTTCCCCAGCACTGTTGTTAAATGAAACACTTCTCAGATAGTGGTAGAGCTAAACGCAAGCAAGAGTTATTATCTAATATTGTGCAGCCATTCAAAAGAAGAGTGCAGAAAGGATAATTAGTGGTCACCTTATTGTCTCTTTACGATCTCTGAACATTTCAATAATAGAAGCAATTCAAGTTCTACTAATATATATATGTATTATACATCCATACATCTATATGCTGTACTATCTACTGTAATACTATCAAACGGTATTCTATATAGACACTTTATTGTATTGTTTTGTTGTTAACCACCAGGAACCATTCTGAACTACAGAAGTAAACTGCAAGGTTGTTAAATAAAACAAATCACAATAAAGATTGCCAATACTGTACAGTTTCCAAGTACACTGAAAAATCTAATAAACATGAACCATAAATTGGTAGGAGAAGAAGAAAGACAAATGTAGATGTAATATTGTAGACATGGATAGATACTTTAATTCACCTTATGGCCAGTAGATGTGAAAAATTTAATTCTTCTAATAAAGCTCTCTAACAACAATTACCATTTCACTGTTTTGCCGTAGTGACAAACTTATCTATGGAATTCCCCATTATGTTATTCAAATATATCAGCTGTCTATTTTCTGTTCTGCATTCTATCAGTTTATTGAGGTTTTATGACAGCAACCTTCACTCATTCCAGTTTGGTTGCTGTAACATTGAGAAGGAAGAGGAGGAGGAGGAGGAGGAGGAGGAGGAGGAGGAGGAGGAGGAGGAGGAGGAGGAGGAGGAGGAGGAGGAGACGACAATTTTGAGACCAGTAAAGCCATGGAGATAGGCAATATGATACTTCCATTTTTAGTATTAGCCAAGAGAATCCTGACTTATTGATACTGTCACTTCACTTCTTTAGATGGTATTGTAGTATCTTATATATGTGATTGAGATAATTTACAGAGGACTAGGTGATCATGGACAATTGATGTTTTATTTAGCAAATAACACCCTGTCTCTCTGTAGGATATGCAGTATCTCCCAAAACAGAATAGAATGGGATTGAATTAGGTGTACCGGGAAAAAGAATCAGAAAACTAGGTGGATTCAGTTGTGTGTTGAAATGCTCTGTGTGTCCCTATTGGAGAGGCAGTTGGGCACCTCCTCCAAATGTTGTTGACTCCTCCATTCCAAGCTCCCTCATACTTGTTTGGTATATTGTTTTTTGCTACAGATTAAGGTTACTGTGGTAACAAATGATTTTGGCCGGGTGAGGAGGTTGAATTTAATTGTCCTCTTTTCAGGTGTTAATAGTTGCAACTGCCTAAAGCGAGGGCAGTTAGCTTGTTCAGTTTTCCTTCTCTTTAGGCATATAGAGAGTAAGCAGCTCTCAGAGAGAGCCTGTGAGAATGCAGAAGCCTGTAAATATGTTTTTGTGCTTTCTGTAAATAAATTTATTTTTATAGAAATGCCTGGTGTGTGACTTTTCTGATCTCTCCTGGGCCAAATGCTTTCTAGCACTCTGCCAACAATACTACTTCCTGGTCACATGATCCAGAGTAGAGAGTATGCACCCTACCTTGTCCTTCACAGAGCATTCATATACATGCACTGTGGAATAATATCTCCCTGGAGATCTGGATGTTGGGTGGAACAGTATCCCTCTGAAGATTCAGAAGGCCCTGAACATGCTAGCCTTTTGCTTAGACCTGGCTGTTCCCTGGGACATTTGGATAAGTTCTGCTGGTGGACTGCAAATTAGTTTTATTGTTGTTCTTCCTTTGTTTTAAGTTGGATTTATTTTATTTTATTTTTTGACCTCTGGTATTGTTATCTGGATTGTTGGTTTGATTTTATTGTTTTGGTTTTAACATTTTGGATACCACTGAGAGTTATTGCTATGAACTGGGCAGTTGTATCAATTGTTTAAATCAATCAATCAATAAACCCAGTGGAACCATACATAAGGGGTGAGCAGAAACACACACAGATATGCAACTCATGTGAATTCTTCTTGATTAGACACACCCACAGCCACACACCAGTACATACACAGAGGCAATATACACATACACCACACACACACACACACACACACACACCTATGCAAAGAGGTGCAACGCAATACTTCACCACATGGAAGAAAACACAGATGTCTCCTGTTGCCACTACTGGTGGAAGTTGGAAAGAATTCCAAAAGCTATCCTTTGCATGCTGTCCCTAACTTGCTTTTGAAAGACATATCAGCAATATTTCTTCATGTCTAATTACAGAGTCACTATTTAGCTTCTACAATGGTTCTTTTCTTTTGTGCATGTTTTTTGTGGGTAAGTTATCTGAGCTTCCTGGTTACATGCATTCCAGCAGAACAACAAACAGAACACACAGTGATGACTGCACCCTTTTTAAAGTGATGGAACTGATTTTTTTAAAAATCAGGAATACTAGCCATACCATCTAAATCATTCAGGTAACGACTTCTGAATGAAAATGAGAGGTAGATATTTCATATTCCAGCTATGTTAGCTCTCCTGCATTAATGTGCTGAGTTTCTTACTTGCCATAGTTGATTCTGAAGAAACTGTCTCCCACTGCTAATCCTTATTCTGTGTCTCAATTTGGATGAATACATGGCTTGCAGAGCATTTGCCACATTATAAACAGCATTGTAGACAGTATAGCTCTGGCCAGTCATACGCATTTCAAAAACAGATGCAGGAAGATCTTCCATCTTCTCCTTCCCAGTGCAGCTATCTTTGGTCTTCTCATCTATGAAGGCCTTAGGTAAAGAGCATTCAAATGCCTGTTCCCAGAAGACATTGATGAAGCTGTTCTTGCTTTCCAAAGTTGGGTTTTGAGTCTGAACAAATTCCTCAAATCCTACCACTTCCTTTGAGGAAACTGCAAATGATAGAGCACCATGGATGAAATCTATTCCCCAGATTTTTTGAAAAGGAAGGGATGTGAACTCCATCTGGGCTGTCATAATCCATACTTTACCTTTGGTTTTCACAGGAATGTCTTCCCATTTTGAAACATAGGGAATCATTCTCAAAAATATCATGATCTGGTTTTCTCCATATAGGATGACAACACTGGCAGTGCTCTGCATTATAGTTCTGTATGTTTCAAGCCAGTCATCTACCATTCTACTTATGTCAGTGGAAAAAGATTCTTTGGGGAGTTCTTCTATGAAATCAAAGCAGATACCTTTCTGGGAAAACATGATATATACATTCTGTACAAACCTTTGGCCAGTGTAATTTTCAATAAAAACTACCCCAATCCATATCCATTTGAAGTGAAGTAGCAACTGGAGAATCCCCATAGTTTGACCATCATCATCTGGAAACATTTGGTGAAAAAAGTCAGCTTGGTCATAGTTATTCATCAATGGAGCAGAGCCATAAATGATCTGAAGGATATTTTAAAAAATAAGAAGCTTGGAGGAGGGATCCCCAAAATCTTGGTACTTATTTTTCATTCTCTGTAAAAGTTAATAGCAAACACCCATACAGATCTAATTTAACAGATTTTTTCTAACTTATGAAAACATAATTGTTCTTACTTTCTCTGAATATGATAGCATTGCAAAGTGTAGACGTTGTAAATTGTTTGATTCAGGAAACGTTACCTAGATATGGCCAGCTTTCAGTACAACTAAGAAAGATTATTGGACTTGAGTATGACACAGAACCTTTCTTCAAAATTATGGGTCACAGGTAAAGCTACTATTTCATATTCAAGACCTGATTTATGACATACTTTTCCTGTTTCCTGATATCATGCTGCTCATTTGAATATCAATTTCATAGAATGAAATAATTAGTTCTATGAATTATTGTTTTTTTTTTTTTAAGTAAGGTCCAACACTGGCAGTATCATATTGTTCTATTTCTTTGCTCAGCTGAAATGAGAAGATATTAGCAGCCCATTATATCAAAGGATTAAATACAATCATTGTCATATCATGCATGTCAGCAACCTTAGCTTCTTTCAAGAAGTAGCATAAATAATGATAATTTAATCAACTTATGCTAATCTTCTATGTTAAAGAAACTTTTGCAATGAAGCCTTTTAAAAATAATAATAATAACCTGAATCAGTATGAGTTAACCTTGATGTATGTATCTATGTATGTATGTATGTATGTATGTATGTATGTATGTATGTATGTATGTATTTAATTTTAATGCAATAAATAGAATGAATAGTATGGCAATACTGAGTTCCAAATTCAAGGGGGAAAAGGTGATGTTGAACATACACACTTGTCATTCTTTTCTGGAACTCATTAAAGAAGCAAATCTTTTCCACAAAAATAAACATTTGATGTAAGGAAGTATTGACAAGTGATGTGTAGCTAACACCTACTCCAAATCCACTTTTTCTATTCCAATTCCGATTTTGTGCACCCCTAAGAAGTAGCATTTTTTTCAGTTGTGGATAGCTTGACTGCTTATATATCTAAGGGAAGACTGAACTCTAAATATAACCAAAGAAGTATCTTACTTTCCTCTATAACTCTATGTTTCCTAGGAGACCCTTGCAGGGGTCATAGATACAAGCAGAAAGGAAGGTTTGCCTTCTTTAAGGTTTCTCACTTGTGCACAATCACCTCCCATGTCAAGTTGACTTCATGGCAAGTCAACCTGTCACATTTATTACCAATAGATGTAATGAGGGATACCTCCTTCAACAGGGGCTTAGACAGACCAATAGAGAAAAAGACTACTAGCCATGGTGGTTATAGTGAAGCTCCTATAAAGAAAACAGTTCGGATGATGATGATGATGATGATGATGATTTGTCTTGGCAAATGGAATATACATTGCCCAATAAAAGGAGATACAGTAGTGTCCAAGGATCATCTGGGAGTATATATTCACCTAGAATACTGGTGTGCTAGGAGATCTAGTATGAAGCCAATCATCTGACCTAAGAACAACAAAGGGTGAATAGCTTATAGGACACCCATTTCTTCTCAAGCAGATCTTGCCTGGGGTCTCATAAATGTACAATTTGTTTAAGGAATCTAAAGGATGCTTCCCATATGGGGAAATCTTACCTGTGGAATCTTATAAATGCTCAAAATGTTGGCCATGTATTGACAGATGTGAGAGTTAGGTCCTGCAATTACAGAAATTGTACTGTCCTGGAAGTCACATTTGTAATTTGGGATGAATCTGTCCTTAGTGGAGAGAAGCTCCATTGAAGCAAGGTAAGTCCATCTTGCCATGAAATAGCTATTGAAGACATGGATGCCTAGGGTGATGTTAGGTATGAGAGAAGACATTTCATTGATTTCATTGACGGTGAAAGTCAAGGACAGGATGTGTTGGTAGTTCTGCAAGAATACCCTACAAGAAGAATTAGATCCTTAGCCACAGTACATCTGATTTAAAATATGCATTTTCTGCATTTAAAGATATGTGTTAACAACATTGCACAGACATTGATTTTTTTTTTTTTTAGTCTTAGTGCAGGGGCTTGCTAAAAGGCACTCCTAAGAACCATGTGGAAAATTGTTATTAAGAAATAATGAGATAGTTTCACTGAAACAACCATGAATAAAAGCAGGTCATCTTTGCTTCTGACCACACAGATTATAGTGCTCTAAATGGTCACTGCAGAGATTCATCACATTACCTTTTTGAAAAGAACACATATTAAAATAAATAACACTGAATATGCATTGCTGAAAACAGTTACTAGCTATAGCAATTTAACAAGGTGACATAGGGAACATTTCAACAGTCTGAATAGAGATAGAAGAAAATGTGTATAATCAGCTTCAGCAAATCTTTTCACACTAACCCGTTCAACCTCAAGGGACTGGGAAAAAAAGACCCACAAAGTTAATTACAGTGCTGGCAGGCATACTACAGATTATGCAGCCTTTCCTCTTAACACCAATGATAGATTTGCAGTGTCTAAATACCAGATGAAATGTTTGTAAGAAAGAGGCAAGACTGCATTAGAAAAAAAAAATATGAATAACAGGAACTACTTAGGGTTATTTTCTTTTTAAATGATGCAGCAATAAGTTAGCTGCTTTCAATGAGATAAAATTAAGTCTCTCTCTCTCATATGCCTTCTGGACTGCCATATAGTATGATGAAGATTAGCAACTTCATACATGAGATCCTCCACCAGATCCTCAGACACATGTCTTCTGAATGTTGTCAGATCAGAAATCATATAGATCTGAGAAGTAATGCCCCCAATGATGAGATCTCCTGATTGATAGTATTTATATTGAATAGGAAGAGGGTTGCTAATAGGACATTTAATTTCAGGGGTACAGGATACCCACTGGAGTAACAACAGTAACACTAGCATTGGGAATGATGCCATGGTGTGCCAACATCTACCAGATGCTAGTTCTCTTTTCCAACACTGATACTGAAGGAACTGTGAGGATCGCTCTGCCTGCACAATCAGTGGCTGACTTCAATTGATCTAATTGATCAGATTCATAGCGCGGTATGGTTCTTTTGCCCCAGCTATGAATGAAACAGGGAATATTAATGCTCAGACTTATTTCATTGTTTTCTCCAGTCACCAGATTTTCTTGAGGATTTAAGAAGAAGTCAGATTAATCATAGTTATTTTACTAATTACAGGGCAGGAAACCTCACAGCTGAAGCTTCTTTGTGATGCTACTGGAAAAAAAAAATGAAGTGCATCCAGATGTAAGAATATTTCTGTGTCACTTAGTTAATAATATCATATCCATTTCAGTGAGACTCCTCCTAGAATAATAGATATGTATCCATTATTACTTTTCAGCACACACTCACCAGTATGCAAAAGACTAATTGATTTGTGTCTTCAGCTACATATCATCATCATCATCATCATCATCATCATCATGATCTCATCATCTTTCAGTCTGAGCGTCTGCTATACCCTCATATCAATACATAGCATATTGCAGACGAGTTGAATTGAAGGTAAGGTTTAGTCAAAAGTTCAAACAGGGCAGATCTGAACCAATTAATCATACAACTGCCAATTCTTACCACCCATCCTCACCCCTATGTTTTTATGGCTACAAACAAGGTTAATAATGAAAACCTGCTGGCCATTCACTTTCACAATGAGTTTGTGATGCAGGCCCAGCTTCACTATGTGGCCCCCTTGGTGCAACCCCCTGACATCATTCAGCAGGCAGTCATCCTAGGACTTATGCTATCTTGCCAAGGTATGCTAAAATAAGTTATTCAGGATGGACCCTGCACATACCCTTGGTTCACCATCAGCCCAGGACTGTAATTCAGAGAAAGTGTAAAATCTGATTCTTTGATGTCTTCAGGGAGCTAGAGGACAGAAGCAAGAAGCATGAAAGGAAACTTTTCAGTGAACCTCTGACCCAGAGTTTCTCTGACCCTAGGCACCCTATATTTGAGCCTGAATGTGCAGGGGTTCCCTGAGGCCTGAAAAAATATTTTAATGATTCCTCCAAGGTCAAACAGTTGAGAAAGGGTGTTCTAAATTAACACAAAAAGTTTATTATTTGCAGTTTTTCATCTTCTGCTCTGGGTTGCAAACTGTCTGGGATAGGTAAGCTACTTAGAAAATTATGCAGCCCATGAGTGACATACATACACATATGTACATACGTACACACACACACCCAACAATATAACAGGGTCTAACATATCTATTGGATTTTCCTCTGAACTTCATTTAAACTTCATTCACTAGTTTCATTCACTAGTTCTTCATCTGGCAGAAAACTCTGTCTTTCCCTCACTGCTGATCTGTAGCCTGCCAGAGGACAAATGCCACCCAATAGCAGTGACCTTATCTTCTCTGTGCAGGCAAATTAAGGAAAGGGATTCCATTTCCTCCTAAACTGGCTAAAGTGGTGGTTTTATCCTTCTGTCCCTCTTGTAAGTTGATTCCCAGGCTGGGAGAAGGGGCAGGTGAAGGGAGGGGCTGGCTATTTCAAAGCCCCCAGATCTTTAACCCTACCACTCCACAAGACCACTGTTTTGGCAGCTTCAAAGGAGCCACATCCTTTCTTAACCACTCCCAGCCCTGGGAAGTCATCTCCAGGTTGAAAAAAGTAGCAAGAGAAGCAAGGACTTGACTTAGAAAACTGAAATGCAGGGGAGGGGATGATGTGTGACACCCTTAATCGCAGAATACAGTGGAAGTCTCGATCTTGCAATCTCCTTCCAACATGCCTCTAAGTTGTGATTTAACCAAAGACAGGTACACACAAGAAGAAGCATGGTGTGATGAAACCCTTGCTGTATCTGGTGATACCCAACCCCATGCTGGCAGATGACCATATCCAACATTTTCATGTAGATGTTGAATAGGAAAAGAGAGAAAGTCAAGTCCTGTGGCACCTGACAAAGGAGAGGGTAGTGAGTGACCTCTCCCCACAACCAACTCCAACCGGAACTGGTCACAAAGGAAGGAAGAAAACCTCTGTAAATGGTGCCCCCAATTCCCAACCACCAAAGCTGGTCCAGAAGGATGCTGGGGTTGATGGTATCGAAAGTCTCCACTGGCAGGCTACAGAAAAGCTTTGAAATAAAAAGAAAATGCTTGCATGCTGACTTGCATTGTGTGGCTGGCAATCTTCCCCCCACCCCTTTCCTGATTTTGACATGAACTCCATGACAGAAAAAATGGCCCTATACTGTAATGAAGGGTTATTACAACTTGGGCTTTTTGGGCTTCCTGGCCACTATCAGCTTCAGGGTGGCCTTTCTAGCCAGGAGGTTACCTGACAGAGTTTCTGGTTCCAAAGCAGAAGTGGATATGACTAAGGCTGTTGGAAACAAGGCTTCTTCAGCAATTGTTCTAGTAAAATTCATGATATCAAGTGTTGAAGGCAGCCAGTGGGTATTGGGTGAGGGAATAGGGCTGATGGGCTGCTCAACCTTGCTCGATTGTTTAGCAATATGAGTTAAAAAGGTGTGTGTGCGTGTGTATCTCTCTGTGTATGTATGTATGTAGGTGTGTGTGTGTGTGTGTGTTTATATATACACACAGACAAACATACACTGTATACACATACACACACACATACACACAGACATACCATTGACAGATAGCTGAGGCGACTGAACTTTGGAAATCCTACCAGTTGCTGGAAAGGGCAACACACACACACACACACACACAAACAGTATGTATGTGTGTGTGTGTGTGTGTGTGTACACACACACACACACACACACACATACGTACATACGTACAAACACACACCCAACGAAGTTCTGTGTGGGACCTAAAGATTTGAGAAGTATTAAATATTAGCTACCACTAATATATAATAACACAAACACACACATATATATATTGTTAAAAATATATTCCATTAAATATCAGTGGGCTCTAATTTTGGATATATGCAGGTTTTCAATGCCAGTCTCTATTTTCTTTCATTGTTTCATTTCTTAATTTTTTTTATCCCATTCTTTAGATGAAATGCAGTTCTTCCCCAATAATGAGTAGCAAACAGAAGCTTACTTCTTTCACTGAATGCCAGTCATCAGGATATGGGAATTCTCAAATTACTGCTTCATTTCACTTGGGCCTGGATTGGGGTTATTTCTCTGGATGATGATAATGGAGAAAGATTTGTACAAAATGTACTTCCTATATATGTCCAGGCAGGTATCCGCTTTGAGTTCATTGGAAGAAGTTCCAAAAATATATAATTCCAAAGATGCTGCTGAAGTAATATTAGATTGGTTCTCACCATCAAATGTCATCATGGGAGCACGACCATTGTGATGGTTGTATATGGAGAGATTCACACTATGATCAATCTGAGAATATTAATTTTGCTACCACAATTTGACAATCAACAAGTCAAACAAAAAATATGGCTTATGACAGTCCAAATGGATTTTGCATCCCTTCCCTTTGGGAAGAAATTGGGACATAGATTTCACTCATGGCTTTTTGTCATTAGCAGTTCATTGGCAGGAAATGTTAGGACTCCAGAAATTTTGTAAAGTCAGAAATTATACTGCAGGAAAAAAAGGAAGGTTTGGTGAGAGAATTCTGGGAACATGCATTTAATTGTTACTTCCCCAAATCTGATAAACAAATGAGAAATGGGAAGCCTGTTCTGTGATAGAGAATCTGGAAATGCTTCCTGGGTCTGTTCTTGAGGTGAGTATGGCTGGTCAAAGCCACAACCTCTACTATGCAGTCTATGCTGCGGTACATGCTGTGCATGAAATGCTTTCCTCCAAATTCAAACAAAGAACGATCATTAGTGCAGACAAATGGGCAGTCCCGAATCAACAGATTTGGCAGGGAATGTTTGAAACAAGTTAGTGCAAGATGGGTTATCATATGTGCATTTTCCAATCATATCAGCCTGCTGGTCTCTGTCATACTGTATTTTCAACTACAGCATACATTTTCCATTACCAGGAGGTGCAATCAATTGCATTCAAATTTCTACAGGTGATATAAAACCCTCAACATTTGATTTAAATCTGAAAATTGATTTTTGAAGACTATCAGGTTTTGACTAATTCCACATTCAATAGACTAAAGAGAGATAGAAAAGCTCTAATGGGAAGGCATCCAAATAGTTTCAGCTCCCTGATTTTTGTGAGAATGAAATGAAGAGACAGTGGAATATGCAGGGCTTTCACTCTTGTTTTTACAATGATTTTTAGTTTTCCTTTAAGGGTCATTTTTACTTATAAAATGTGCCGTGATGCAAATAATTTGCCTTATATGCAAAACTCTGAGAGCGAGCATCTGTCTTAGACCTAATTAGGCCATAAAAATGTTGTAGGACAGGACATAGCAGAGTCTCATGGAAATAAGAAGAAAAAGTGACCTTTTTTTAGTAGGCAGAATGAAAGAAAATAAAAAAGGGGCTGAAAAACCTGAAGAATTGCAGACTGACTGTACACAGATGTTAACTGGAACTCTACTAGAAATCAACAACTAAGTAGAGAATTAAAGTATGATAAGTAAGGATGAAATTTATTGATACAGGGTGAGATAAAGTGTCACATAAGTAAAGCAAACCAGATTTTTGAAAGCAGACTCTCTCTCCCAATAAAATCTGCTCAAGAAAATTCTACCAGTGAGTCAAATTTATCTGAGATATATCTTCTTCTGACTCTCTCCATCTCAGCTACACTACTGTTTAAATCAAGTATCCTTTAAGAACAGGGCTGGGGGACAAATTTCCTTTGATCAAAAGGGAGAAATAGAAGCTGTTTTTGATATTATCAACTGGATCACCTTTGAAAACCAGTCTTCTGTTAGAATCAAAGTTGGAAAGATTGATCCCACAGATTCCCCAGAGGATGGGTTCACCATTCATGAAGATGTCCTTGTTTGGCCTCAGAGGTTCAACCAGGTAGGCTCCAAGCACATATATGGTTATCTTGAGCTCTTTCTTCAGAGTCTTACAAAGCAGTTTGTTTGAGTTGCAAAGCAGTTTATGACACACATATAAGAATGTTTCTGTGTGTATTTTCTCTGATAGATCAAATCCATTTGATATAATAATTTCTGATTCCCTGACAAGTTCCCATGACAGTTTCAAATTTCTGATTGTTCCTTGAAGATAAGAACAGAAATTTTAAATCATGTCTGCCCCTATCACAGCAGACATTCTGAACAGTTTTTTTCTGGGGTAAGTCAAATGATGGTGACCACAGTTTAGAAGAGAGATCCCTGTTGGTGGAGTCTTTAATTACTGGAAACAGAAGCCACAGCCTGTACTTTTTATCATTTAAGAGTAGGCCAACTATATCAATCAATCAATCAATCAATCATATTTCTTCACTGCCCATCTCATGATGCAATGACTCTGGGTGGTTCACAAGTGAATAAAAGAATAAAAGTTTCATTATAAAATACAAAATATACATAAATATAAGAATATAAAATATAAACCAGGGGACCGTGAGTTCTAGTCCTGCCCTAGGCACAAAGCCAGCTGGGTGACCTTGGGCCAGTCATTCTCTCTCAGCCCTAGGAAAGAGACAATGGCAAACCACTTCCAAAAAGCCTTGCCAAGAAGACTGCAGGGACTTGTCCAGGCAGTCTCCAGGAGTCAACACTGACTTGAAGGCACCAATAATAATATTAATAAAAAGGTAAGTGTAATGATTGCCCAACCTAAATACTCAGACTCACAAGAGGTTGCTAAATGAAATCTGATTTATTAGGGAACTTAGGACAAATACAGAGAAAGCTGAGAATGAGCAAAAGCGTGCCAAATACAAACTTAAAACCCTCGGTGCAAACGTACCCCGCCTCCCTGCCAGCAGCACCGCCCGTCCCAAGTGCTGGCAACCATCAGAACTGCTAGCCTGGGAAAGTAACCTTGAACACAACAGATAACCCAAACACATTCCAAAAGCAGAGCCAAGAGATAAACCCTCCCATCCTCCCGTGAAAGATGAAACACGCATCCAGCTAATGACATGCAAAACGTTACGATGTATCAAAGACATTGAAATGGCGAACATGACAGTAAGGAAAGAAAATCATCCATTTTGCTGCTATGATTGCTTTCCATGTCCAACAGGAAAAATTCCAAACCAGGAAGGTAAGAAACTTGGCCAAGAATACTGGCTCTGAATTCTATTCTTCATAATTGAGTTTGGCCTATCTCAGTGGGTGTGGAGCAGATACAATTAGTGATACTCTCTAATGGTCACCTGGATTTTTTCAATATGGTAAGTCTAACCATATTTAAAGACTTTTATGCCAACATATTTCTAAAAGAGGAGATCAATTATTGATAAAGAAATCCCTATAGTGCTTAAGTAATGCCATTTTTCCCCTGATGAACCAGAAACCATAGACAAGTTTTTCTAAGGTGGGAATTCTTTGTAGACTTTCATTGAATTTGTCTCTAATGTAAAAATTGCTTGGCTGCCCCAATCAAAGTTACCTGGAAGCCCTATTAAATGACAAGTACCCTGAAATCATCATTTTAATTTCTAAGTTTTGTGCCTTAGCCATAAAGCTATGTCATATCCAGATTTGCTAATAGAAGCACATCATGGATGAAACTGCTTTAATGCTACTGTATTTTTGGATGGTACTTGGGCTGTTTTAACCTACATTGTATTTGTCTCGGAAAAGAAGGATGATGATGATAATATGGAAAAGCAGCTCTGATACCGATGACTTCATGGTTATTAAATTGGCATAGAAAACCATTGAAAACAATCTCAGTCAATATTAGGTAAAATGCAATGAACATATTACATAGATGTATTTAACACCAAGGAAGTTTGAAACAAAAGTTCTAGCATGTGTCTTGAATGTTGGAGAAAATGTAAAGGAATAGGTACATATTGCCATATGCGATGGTCCAATAATTGTTAAAGTCTTTTTGGACTGAATAATTACTGTTATTATTAAAATAATAGGAGAATTCACTGCTCAGACCATTGTATTAGACTCTAATCTGACTTCATTAACTTTTTTTGATAACCCAAATGATATTTTAGAATGTAAAGAATGCATATTTTTTTATTGTTATTGTGGTTAAGGTTTTCCACCAGTCAGATATTCCCATGTTCTTGAAAAACAGAAAACAATTTAATAACCATTGAATATGGCAAATATATTGGAAAAACACTTCCATGGAAAAGTCAAGAAAAGGAAAAAAAGATGCCAATATTATGATGAGGCAGCTGGTAATATTTTCTTTATTTGATTAAAACTCATTGTTTATGAGCAAGTCTGTTTACAATTTCCTTTCCTTTCCTTTAATTTAGTTACATGCATTCTACTTTTGTATTTTCTTCACTGCACTGTAAAGAACAAATGTATAAAGGATATAAGAAATGACAGTGTTTGATATTACTAATGCTATTAGCCATTGCATGTCTTTTTGTGCCTTGTGGAGAAAAAAGAACACCAAACAACAATTATGTGAGTTAGGATAAACATTCTTTCAACATGATTGAAGTAAATGGCACCTTTGATCAGACATTTTTTCCCCCTCTGGGCATGAACTTAACCATGATCACAGCAATTTCTTTTCCGGGTCCCTAAAGAATTTCCATAGCTGCTCATGCAACAAATTTTCAGGATGAAGGTTGTTATTAATATTCCTTTTTCCATTATGTCCTAGAAGGTTCAGAAGATATATATAGGTTCTTTCCTTTCTTTTTCTTTTTTTGCCCACTTCCTCCTATCAAAAGCAATGTCATTCATGTCAACTAATACTTTTATGACAGTACGTCAAATCCAGTGGCAACCAGGGAAGGAAATTCATTCTGGTAAGGCTTCTGTGCAAGATGCTACTGCTAAGAATATCAGTTCTGGTGCTACTCCCTCAACTGACAAGTCACACAACTACTGCTGAAAGCACCCTTCACAAATCGGCTCATTTTCTTCAGAGATTTTATCAGCCAGGAGACTTCATTATTGCGGGAATTCTTCCTCAAAGCATCTTACAATCAAGAGTGGCCACCTTTCAAAAACAGCCAACTCATGAACCTGCCAATGACCGGCTGTAATTATGATTCATTTTAATTATAGCACACAGAACAGGTTTTTCACAATAATCCCTAAATAGTTTTTGGGAAAGACTGTATGAGTTTAAAAAAAAAAAAAAAACTAAAAGAAGGGGGATACACCCTTTAGGAGTTTGGGTACATGAAACATCTCATATGGGTAACACTGCTGGACTAGCTTCCTGACATTTTCATATGTTTGGTATTGAGCTACTGTATTCAGCTGCAGTAAGTGCATGAAAAATCCTATCCACACTGAAAAACTCATTGTTTATCAGCAACTCCACAGCTCTGGTTGTTTACTATCTAATTTAATTTAAACAAATAATTTAATTTAATTTAATTTAATTTAATTTAATTTAATTTAATTTAATTTAATTTAATTTAATTTAATTTATAACATGCATTCGTCTTTTCCACTGAAATGAAATGAGCTGGAGATTGATTTTGGTGATCAATGGTCACTGCCCCTCCAAAAAAAAAAAAAAAATCCATTCTAAATACAGACATGGTTGAAATCATTCTCTTCTGATCTTGTAATTATTCCTGTTGCTACAGTGATTTCCTTTCCTTTCTACCAATTTAATGTTTTCTGTTTTTCATCCTAGAGATGTATATTTTTCTCCAACAAAATTAATATATTTCAACTCCTAATTTGTATGTGCAGATGCTATTTTTTTTTTTAAGTAGTACTAATGCTAAGCACTTCTCATTTTTTTTTAAAGCAGTACAAACACTAAGCATTTATGATGGCCAAATAAAATTTAGACAGTAATGTTATTGCAATGCAGCCAGTGAAAGGAATAATTCCAGATTCCTTATTGTAGAAGTAGATGGCTGCTGGAATCAGAATACAGAACCCAAGTCTCTATCACTAACAGTATAAAATTAAATGTTCTACTCCACCCAGGTAACAAACACACTATTGTCAGCCAATACTGTCTGCATAGAATAATTGCCTTAGGACATGTCTGAATGATCATCTGTCATTAATCAGTGTAACATTGGGGCTCAGTTTAAGAACCTTTTATTTTCCAAACTATCTAGTTAGAAAACATTGGTTACATTCCAAGGATTCAAACCTCAATGCCTTTTTGAGTGCTGTATAAATTCCACTTTTATTGAGGGCCTATTAATCCCAGCATTCTGCAGATAGGATATTTAATTATGCTAAAAGGTGATGTAGTAGACATATTTTAAAACAGATATACAAAAACAACATGCTTGTCTGTCATTGTAGGGTACTGACTCAGAGCTATCAGCAAATCCTGGCATTAGTGTTCACTGTAAAGGAGATTAATGAAAGCCCCTGGATCTTGCCCAATATCACCTTGGGCTTTGATAACTATAATAATGAGTTCAGACCACAATGGACTTATCTGGCCTCAATGGAATTCCTCTCCTCACAAGACAGATTCATCCCTAACTTCAAGTGTGACACCGAAACAAACACAATCACAGTTATGGGGGGACCAGATTCTAAAACCTGCCTTGACATGGCCACCACTTTGTTCATCTATAAAATCCCACTGGTAAGAAAAGTGGAGGTAGTGTTAGCAAGATTCACATATCTCATTCTTTTGAAATATGGCTTATGTTCTTGGTGTGCTTGGAATAAGGAGATCTGGCTTTTTTGTGGCTTAGAATCAAACCTTGAATAAGGAAAAGAATTCTAACATTATACTATTACATAATAACAATCAAATTATATGTGTTTCTTTATTAGTGTGCTGACGCAGTGAAAGAGGATAGAATCTATTTTTATCTAGACTCACCTCCAGTATATACATGTTAAAATAATTCATCAATTAGTTTTTTTTTTTTTTTTTTAACAAATGTGTTTCAAATTGTCCACAAGTTTTCAAACATAAGGTAATTCATCAGCCGACTGATCATTAGTGTTTATGGGGTATTTATGGGATTATGAAGTATGAAAATGTGAAACAATGTGCATTTTTGCTTCTAAATATAGATTATCCATATAGCGAAATAGTGGGAGGAAAATGGAAAAATTCACATACAGAAGAAGAGCATGAACTAAACAACATAGTTAGAAAATTAAATAAGCAGGTTATTGTTTAATTTGTCTTTTCAATAATGTACAATTCGTTTGGGAAGGATACACATTTAAAACTGAAAACTCTATGTTTTCTTATCATTTCCATTTTAATCTCTTTCTTTAGATGATATACAGTTCTTCTCCAGTAATGAATAACAAAGAAGAAGCTCACTTTTTTCACTGGATGTTCCCAAATGCTAATCATCAGGATATGGGAATTCTCAGATTGCTGCTTCATTTCAGTTGGGTCTGGATTGGCGTCATTTCTCTTGATGATGATAATGGAGAAAAATTTGTACAAAATATGCTTCCTGTATATGCCCAGAGAGGTATCTGCTTTGAGTTCATAGAAAGATGTTGCATTGAATCTGGTTGCAAGGATGGTGCAGAGGTACTGTTAGAATGGCTTCCAATATCAAAAGTCATTCTGGCAAGTACTTCCAATGTGATCATTGTATATGGTGAAATGCAGACTATGATAGCCTTGAGAGTGTTGATTGTGTTACCACAAATGGACGATCAAGAAATTAAATCAAAAGTATGGCTTATGACAGCCCAAATGGAATTCACATCACTTCCCTTTCAAAAAGAATGGGATCTAGATTTCATCCATGGTTCTTTGTCATTAGCAGTTCATCGGCAGGAAATGTTAGGATTCCAGAAATTTCTTCAAGTCAGGAATCATACTGCAGAAAAAAAGGATGGTTTTGTGAAAGACTTCTGGGAACATGCATTTAATTGTTTCTTTCCCAACTCTAATGAATATGGAAAAGCCTGCACTGGGGAGGAGAAACTGGAAATACTTCCTGGATCGGTTTTTGAGATGAGCATGACTGGTCAAAGCTACAACCTCTATAATATGGTCCATGCTGTGGCACGTGCTTTGCATGACATGCTTTCAACCAAATCCAAACACCAAACAATCACAGATGAGAAAAAAAAATGAAACTTCCAAATATAAAGACTTGGCAGGTGAAGTCCTGAGCAGATAATCTATTTTATAACATTAGAGATTTCTAGACTCATTAATCTTGAACTCTACATGGTTTGAACTAAAAACCACAGTATCTCTCATAAGGGATTTGGAAATCAGTCAAGATCCATGTTGAATTCAAGATCTGAAGCAGGCAAGTTTTGATTGTAACTTGCAATAGATATTTGAAGACAGCAAATCTTGATATGAATGAATTGAAGATTCAATTTGATTGAAGAGTGAACCACAGGGTATAATAGGAAAACATTCAGAATCTTCAACTGCCTCATTTTGGGCAGAATGATATGTAAATAGAAGGGGAAAGGGACCCTATAGGACACAGATACTGCATAGTCTTCTCAGCACCTGCCCTTTTGGACTAGTGGTCCTCCTGGCTTTGCGCACCACTTTAGCAGTAGAATATATGTGAATTGTTTTCTCTCTCCCACAAAGCAAATTTGTCTAAATAAATTCTAGAAGACAGCAGAGTGACATTCCCTCAATGCTCCAATAGACATGGTTTATCAAGGTGATAAACTCACTAACTCGCTGCTAATGTCAACATCAGAGAAGCTTTATTCATACATGGAAGGAAAACCTCTACAATTTTTGAGCCTATGCAAAGCTAATAAGTCTATCATATGTACTGTATCCTTACAAACTGATTCAAAGGCTCAAGATACATTTTGATGCATAGAATCAGTTCAAAGATTCAGTTCAAGTTTGTGATATCATTTGAATATTCTCTTCATTCAATCACCCTTTAAAGACTTGCACAGCTCTGACCATTCCACAGAAAGTGTGAAAAGTTATGAAAATGGTCTCTTTGTACTTTTGCTGAATTCTTTGTGAATCCTCATCTGTCATTTTGGGAACCATTAATTACTAGATCTTTGTGAATCATTTGAATCACTTTCAGTGCCCTGATTCCATTAGGGAAGTCAGTACAGATCATTTCAGAAAATAGTACAGTTGTTGAAACTGAATTGTCAAGCTGAGTCAATTTGACACAGATTTCTGAATAGGTTTGGGGGAAGATGTGCAGAAATCCTCCAACTTGATGTAGAGATATCTAAGTCAATTTGATGATCCAATCTGATGGTTTGATTAAATTATCTTCAAATGAAAAATCCAAATGGAATATTTGCATAGCCTTATGAATTCTGCCTCCTGTAGGTCAGATTCTGCAGTGGACTTGACTATGACTTCTAGAAGTGTCCCTTGCTCTCTTTCTTCCTTCCCTTCTACTTACATATTAATAAACCTCTATATGTCAAGCTACAAAATTAATTTTATATTCCATCTTCTCTCTTCCTCACTCTGCATCCCTGCTTCTTTGCCATGATAGTCACAATTGTTTTAATTTAATTCCTTACACCATTGCTACTGTTATTTCAACATCTCTGCTTAAACCTGTTGATAGCTTTTAAACATCTCATTATGTCACTTTAAAAATAATTCTTTAGATGTAGCTTTTTCCATGTCCTTATACAATTGTTGTCTCTCCAACTCAGCTACACTATTTTTTAAGACGAGTGTCATTTAACAACAATGCCGGGGGAAAAAGTTTCCTTTGACCAAACTGGGGAATTGGAAGCTGGTTTTGATATTGTGAACTGGGTCACCTTCCCAAACCAGTCTTTTGTTAGAGTCAAAGTTGGAAAGATTGATCCCATGGCTTCCCTAGAACATGCGTTCACCACTCAGGAAGATGCCCTTGTCTGGCCTCAGAGATTCAACCAGGTAGGTCGTGGGCACCTTTATGGGCATCTGAAATAGTTCATCACTGTCTTGCTAAACAATCAGATTGAACTGCAAAGCCATTCATTATGCAGATACTGCAATGATTCCTTGTGTTTTCTCTGATAGATAAGGTGCTTTTAAATAATAATTTCTAATCTTCTCCCAAATTCTTTCATATAACACATCCATATAACACAGTCTCATATTTCTGGGTGCATGTCAAAGCTGTGAAGGCATTTGGTGTTAGTCACCCTCCTTTCTACCCAATACTCTCCCTTGTGAATTAGTCAAGATAGTATCGGTGAAAGTAAGATACTCCTCCCAGCTACCATGCTGTGGTGCTTAAACATGATGACAACCTTTTCTTGAGAGAACTTCAGAACTTATTGCTTAAAATACTGTCTACTAATAGTAGAGCTGGCCCTGACTCTGCCAAATTTATGCAGAGATGTTCTTAGACTTGATTGGCTAAAGACTTGTGCCGCATCCTCTCATTTGGGACAGGCACTAATCCAAAGGTAAGTCTTTTTCTATGTACAGTTTCAACAGCCAAATGAGTAAGGTATGTTCTTTTTAATCTATGATATTGTCTTTGCCATTTCTTAGATCAATCCATTTCTTGACTGTAGCTGTAAGACTAATTGATAAAATTCAAAATGATATCTCTGTTCTCCCCTTTTACATAGGCACAGCCTTTGTCTCTGTGTAATGACCATTGTGCTTTAGGTCATTTTAAAGCACAGAAAGAAGATCAGCCATTCTGCTGTTATGATTGTTTCCCATGTCCAGCAGAAAAAAATTCAAACCAGAAAGGTAAGAGATATAGGATTGAAATGTTTCTAAGTGTAATAGCTGAGAATTCTATTATCCCTAATTGATTTTTGCCTGTTTTGGGATGGGATGGAGGCGAAAGTCAAAGTTTATGCTACCATCTATTGGTGATATGTACTTTTGCACCCACATCTGGAATATGGAAATTTCATTTTCCAGATGCTTGAAACTACTTTCAGGTGCCAGTACTGTTGGTGTTCCTGCATTTATTTCACAATAAGCTGGCCAGTTGGGTGAAAATGTCCTATCTTTTACTGAGTAATCATCTATGAGTGTTCTGCAGCTTCCTTAGCTTTTCAAAGTTTCCTTCAGTGTCTGGGTATAACATCAAGGAAAAGTCCTCCCATTAGCCCTTTTTCAGACTGGGAATTATAGACAGTCAGGGAGGCTTCAGAATGATGGAAAGATCTTTGAAACAAAACAACATGTTCCTCTGCCACAGTTCAGGCATAATAGATCCAGAGTTCTCCATAAATTTAAAACTTCCAAATGTTTGTTATCTTGTTTAATATTATCATACTATTTTAAAACCTTACTCCATTTTTAAGCACTGTATTAATTGAGATATAAATATTAAATTTACATGAAGCAACTCTGGAGTAAGCCCAAAACAATATTTCTTCTACTATCTTAAATTTCAAACAAATTTGACACATTTCCCTAATCAAATACTGTATTCTCTGAATGTACTCAATCCAATATGCTCAAAGCAACTGTGTTTCCTTGAAAACCTGAAACACCCCCCCCCCACACACACACACACACAGACAGATTTAAAACCATAATCAACTTATGTCTAAACCAGGGATGTCCCAACACTTCATTCCAAATTTCCTGGAAAGTAGTATCTTATCTTTATAATACTATGCAGTTGTTACAAAAGTGAGCTGTAGGATGGGAATTATTCAAAACACTTTAGAAAAACAAAGAAATAAATAAATAATCCTCACTGTAAGTCTAAATCCAGGTTTTCTTTTTCAGATATGACTAATTGTTTTGAGTGCCCAGAAGATCAATATCCAAATAATTTTCAAGATTCCTGTATCCCCAAAGATATAACTTTCTTATCCTATGAAGAACCACTGGGGATCAGTTTAACTGTTTTTGTTCTTTCACTGTCATTCATCACAATTTTAGTGCTTCTAATTTTCATTAAGTGCAGGAACACTCCCATTGTCAAAGCCAACAACCGGAACCTCACCTACATTCTTCTCATTTCCCTTCTTTTCTCTTTCCTTTGCACTTTTCTCTTCATTGGTCAATCTCAGAAGGTCACCTGTCTTCTTCGACAAACTTATTTTAGCATTATCTTCTCAGTGGCTATTTCTTGTGTGCTTGCTAAAACCATCACAGTGGTTCTAGCTTTTCTGGCCATGAAGCCAGGGTCCAAGATGAGGAAATGGGTGGGAAAGAGATTGGCTAACTCTATTATTCTTTCCTGCTCCTTTATTCAAACCACTATTTGCACTATCTGGTTGTCAATCTCTCCCCCCTTCCCAGATTTTGATATGTATTCAATGAGCAAAGAAATTGTGCTTGAATGTAATGAAGGCTCAGCAAGCATGTTCTATTCTGTCCTGGGATTTATGGACTTCCTGGCCGTGGTGAGCTTTACAGTGGCCTTCCTAGCTAGGAAGTTACCTGACAGCTTCAATGAAGCCAAGTTCATTACATTCAGCATGCTGGTCTTCTGTAGTGTTTGGTTGTCTTTTGTTCCAACCTACTTAAGTACCAAGGGAAAGTACACAGTGGCTGTGGAAATTTTCTCTATTCTCAGCTCCAGTGCTGGATTACTGGGCCTTATCTTCTTCCCCAAATGTTACATTATTTTACTGAAACCTGACTTAAATAATAGAGAACAATTAATAAGAAATAGGAAGTCAAGAAACTGATGTTCTCAGGAGATCAATCACAAAGAGAGCAATGGAAATTATTTTTAAAAATGTAAAGTTGGTCCATAAATTTATGTGATGGCAGAGAATCAATTGGTATATATGTATATGTTGGTGCCGGTCTAGATATAGATATAGATATAGATATAGATATAGATATAGATATAGATATAGATATAGATATAGATATAGATATAGATATAGATATAGACTAAAGAGCCAGTTTGGTGTAGTGGTTAAGGCATCAGGCTAGAAACCAGGAGACTGTGAGTTCTAGTTCTGCCTTAGGCAGAAAGCCAGATGGGTGACCTTGGGCCAGCCCCTGTCTCTCAGCCCTAAGAAGGAGGCAATGGCAAACCACTTCTGAAAAACCTGCCAGGAAAACTGTATGGACTTGTCCAGGCAGTCTATGAGAATCAGACATGATCGAATGGGGGGGGGGGGTAAAAATAGACAGAAACTTAAACAGAAACATGGATATGTATATCAACATAGATGTAACCACTCTTCCTGGGGCTGTAGAATATGTATTACAATGATACAGTGACAGTAACATATAGAAGGAAGAAAATTATTTACACCATTTTTAGGGAGTTCTTTTGACTAGCAGCCCTATTAAAGGCTTGATAATCCTAATTAGATAAGTCAGGTTTTTGTTTTTTTGTTTTTACTCTTGGTGATTGCCTGGGCTAGTCCCTCCAGTTTCTTGGGCAGGATTTCAGAAATGGTTTGCTATTGCCTGCTTCCTAGGGCTGAGAGAGAGTGACTGGCCCAAGGTCACCCAGCTGGCTTTGTGCCTAAGGCAGCATGAGAACTTCCACCAAAAAACATGAAAATATTTGTTTTAAAAAAAAGGAATGCTGAAGACAATCATTTGTTTCTCATGAGAGTTCAGAAATGTCATGACCTCGTTGCAAGGCACAAAGAGCCTCACAACGTGGATCATGATCATTAAGGAAAGGGGGGAAGAAGATAATCCAATCAGGGATTAAAACAAGCACCCAAAGACACCCACACCCATGATCCCATCAACAACTGAAAAGAGAGACGTCAGAGGAGTGAAGATAAGGAGCACATGGTGCCCCGGAGAACACAACCATTGCAGGGAGACAAAGAGGACACCGGGGAAAACGCCCACGCAGCCATCAAGGATCCCATCAAGAGGGATCGGGGCATTGAGGGGTGGGGAAGCCCGGGGCAATACAGGAGGGTATAAAAGGGGCACCCCCACACTACCTACCCCGTTCCCGTTTTTCGTTCTGTCAGCTATCATTCCAATAAACCAGAAATCCTTAATACCCATTAAGTGAGTCTGTGTCTTATTGCGAAGCGAGGCTGGCCCTGACATAAAAACGGGAACCGCCAAAAAAATTTTTTCCACCTGGTACCTATCCAACAAGTTTGTGAGGGACCCAGCCAGGCATGGAGAACCAGGAACCGAGGAGGCGCAACCCTTCGGCGCCCGGCGACGAAGCCCCGCTCTCGCAGGGCGGGATGCAGCTGAGGTCCGGGCGATGCAACGCCCCGGTAAGTATGGGACCCAGCTGGGGGGAAGCAGCGGGGGAGGGACCCACCCCGGCGCCCCGGAGCCCGCGAGGCACCGGGGGCGAGACGAGGGGACCCTCTCCAAGCCTACAGGCAACCCCGACGGAAGCGCGAGACAAACCGCCACCCTGGGCGCTCGAAGGCGAGGGCGCGCCTGGCACCGCGGCGGGATCGAGGGACGATCCGTCCTCTACCACAGCCAACGGCGAGGGCGAGCGGAGCGGCGAAAACCTCGGCGGGGAGCCGGGGACGGCGGAGAGGCTCGACGCGTTGGAGGAAGGGATGCAGGCGGTGCGGCAGATGCTCCAACAGCTGACGGCGGCACAGGGACTCCGCGACGGAGGCGGCGCAGAGGCACCCCCGGTCGAAAGGAGGCAGGGCGAGCGGGGCGGCGGTGACAGCGGAACCCGACCCAAGGAGCCCAACCGACGACCTGAGGCGCACCAGGAGGCGAGACGGGGTGGAGACCCAGCGGACGGCGGCGACCACGGCGGGACCCGACCCCAGGAGGCCACCCAACGAGCGGAGGCGCGCCCGGACGTGAGACGGCGGGACAACCTCGGCGGCGGCGGCGTCCGGCCCCAGGAGCCCACCCCACGACGGGAGATGCGCCAGGCTGAGAGGCGGAGGGACGACCCGGCGGGCGGCGACGGCGACGGCGGAGCCTGGATCCAGGAGCCCGACCGAGGGAGAACACCCCGCCCTCCCCCCCGAGCGACGGGACGACAACCTTGCGAGGAGACCCAGAGAGAGGCACCAATGCCGCAAGAGAACCGGAGACACCCCGACCCGCAGCAGCTCCTGCAGAGCCCGAGGCACGACGCAGAGGGGGCCAGGAGCCAGACCAGGACACCCGCCAAAGACTTTGGCATAAAGTTCGATGGGGACCCCTCGAAACTTTCCTTCTTTTTGACTAACGCGAGGTACTACCTCGAAGAATGGGGTCCCTGCTTCAGAACTGAGCGGGGCAAAATCAATGCCCTGGCCATAAAATTAAAAGGGCGGGCCGCCGATTGGTACGTCCAATTGTGCCAATCAGGCGCCCGGGCGCTGCAGGACAGCACTGAATTCCTGCAGGCACTAGAAAGGCACTTCAGGGACCCCCTGGAGCAAGAAAAGGCAAAAAGGGCGCTAGAGACACTTAGACAAAGCCCGCGCTCCGTGGCTGAGTATGCCATGGAGTTCCAAGCCCTAGCCGGAAAAGTGGACACTTGGTCTCAATCGACACTGATTGAGAAGTTCAAACATGGACTCAACTTAAACGTCCTCCGGTGGGCACTTGGCCGCGACAACCCCAGCTCCCTCACGGGGTGGATCCAGCTGGCAGCGGAAGCGGAGAACGCCCACGACACGTTCCTCCACGCAAGGAGGGAAATGCAACAAATGGAGACAGTGAGACCCCCACGCACCAGCGCAAGGCAGGTGAGGGCGAGACCCCAACCCTGGAAGGAGGAACGGGACAGACGCTTCGCTAAAGGGCAATGTTTCACGTGCGGCAGGGAAGATCACAAAGCAGCCGCATGCCCCAAAACGACGCCCAGAGAGAGCCCAAGGAGGGCACAAACAGCACCAACCCCAGCGCCAAGAAAGCGACCAGCAGCAAAGGGGGAGTACCGACGCAGACACGACCCCTACAGTTCAGAGGAGGAGGACAGCAACCCCGATGAGGCGGCGGGAAACGACAACCACCTGGCCTAAGGGGCGCCGAAGGACAGGTGGAGGACACTGACAGGCGCTTCGACAAAGGGGTGAGTGAGGAATGCCCCACCCTCTACGTCCGTGTCACCCTCACCCATCGAAATAAAACCGAAAAGGTCTGGGCACTCATTGATTCGGGTTGCTCCAAAAGCCTCATGCACCCTGACCTGGCAGCCGCACTCGACCTCCGCTGCTATCCACTTCAGCACCACCTGGTGTTCTCGCAGCTCGATGGATCTGCAGCGGGAGGGGGCCCGGTCACCCAATACACCGGAGAAACCGCGCTACGGCTCGGCAGCCACGAGGAAAAATTGGCTTTCATCGTGGCACCGGTGGGGCAACCCCGACTCATACTGGGGATCCCATGGCTCGTGCAGCAAAACCCAGTCATCAACTGGAGAACCAGAGAGATTAAGTTTGCTGACGGGCGCTACCAAGCACCTTCAGGGAACAGGGTTCCCCGAGCAGCCATGGGGGGGGCGACGACGACTGTGGAACACAGAGAGACAGCACTGCCAGAGGGACTGCCAACCAAATACGGGGATTTCGCCGACGTTTTCAGTGAGAAAGAGGCGGACAAACTCCCCCCCCACAGAAAGACAGACTGCACCATTGAACTGGTCCCGGGGGTACCCCTACCCAAACCAAAAATATATGCTATGACCCAGCGAGAGCTAGCTGCATTAAGGGACTTCATAGACAAAAATCTGGCGAGAGGTTTTATCGAGCCAGCAAACTCTCCAGTGGGAGCGCCAGTCCTCTTTCGCGAGAAAAAGGACGGGTCATTGCGGCTCTGTACAGACTACCGCGGATTAAACGCAGCAAGCATTTCAAATAAATACCCCTTACCCTTAATAAAGGACATTTTGTCCCACTTGGTAAAGGGTAAGGTATTCTCCAAACTGGACATAAGGGAAGCCTACTACCGCATACGGATAAGGGAGGGGGATGAGTGGAAGACTGCTTTTAATTGCCCATTGGGGGTGTTTCAATATAAAGTACTCCCATTCGGACTGGCAGGAGCACCGGGGGTATTCATGCAGTTAATTAATGAGGTCCTGCGTGACCACCTTTTTAAGGGGGTTTTGGTTTACCTGGATGATGTATTGATCTACACAGAAACAGAACGTGAGCACGAACGCTTGGTAAAGGACGTGCTCAAGAAACTTCGCAAGGCAGAGCTGTTTGTAAAGCTCTCCAAGTGCGAGTTTCACAAAAAACAAATTGACTACCTAGGGTATAGGATTTCTGCTAAAGGGATAGAAATGGACCCCAGCAAGGTCCAAGCCATCCTGGCGTGGGAACGCCCACGCACGAGGAGACAGCTGCAAAGCCTCCTGGGATTCACTAATTTCTACAGGGGGTTCACGCCCAGGCTGGCAGAGACTATATTGCCCCTAACTAACCTGCTAAAGACTAAGGGCTTGGGGGACACGCGCAAATCGAGGAACCCGGGGGCGCTACTGAATTGGACAGCTGACTGTCAAACGGCTTTCGAGAGACTGAAAACCCTTTTCACAGCTGAGCCAGTGTTACAACACCACGACCCCACCAAGCCTTTTGTGGTGCAGGCAGATGCCTCCGACTTTTCCATCGGAGCCATCCTGCTCCAAAAGGACTCCGACAACCACCTAAAGCCCTGCGCCTACCTTTCCCGCAAATTCTCCGAAACGGAGCGGAGATGGCACGTATGGGAAAAGGAGGCGTTTGCAGTGAAGACAGCCTTGGAAACGTGGCGACACCTGCTGGAGGGGGCCTCCTGCCCCTTCGAGGTCTGGACGGACCACAAGAACCTGGAGGCACTCAGCACACCAAAACGACTCAGCCCGAAGCAGGTGCGATGGGCTCAGTTTTTCAGCCGGTTCAATTTCACGCTGAAATTCATACCGGGCAAGAAAAACTTCTTGGCAGACGCCCTTTCCCGACGGCCACAGGACGACACGCAAGCCTCCGACATCGTAGGAACAGTATGGACCGAGAAACAGCTCGGCTGCCCAGCTGTCACGCGGAGCCAGACAAGGAATCAGCGCACGCCAGCACGAACGGCGGGGAGCGATCGGAGGCGACGCTCAATTTCACCGAACTGGCAACAAAGACTCACACAAGCACTACAGCAAGATACATGGTTGCAGAATAACCAACAACATGTATCTTTCAAAGACAACATCGCCTGGAAGGAGAAAGCCTTGTACGTGCCCGAATCACTGCGGGGGGAAATCTTACACAGAGCGCACGATGACAAATCTGCAGGGCATTTTGGGTTTGTAAAAACCCTCCACCTAACGAGGAGGCAATTTTGGTGGCCAAACCTCAGAAAGGACGTAAAAGACTACGTAAGCAACTGCCCCATATGTGCCACCACCAAACGTAAAGGAGGGAAACCCCACGGGCTGCTACAGGCGGTAGCCAGCCCCTCCCGGCCATGGGAAGAAATCTCCATGGATTTCATTGTGGACCTCCCACCCAGCCAAAGAAAAACTGTGATATGGGTGGTAAAAGACTATTTCTCGAAACAAGCACACTTCATCCCGTGCGCGACTATCCCCTCCGCACAACAGCTGGCACGTTTATTCCTAACACACATATACAGGATCCACGGCGCCCCCTACAGGTTGGTGACCGACAGAGGCACACAATTCACGTCAAAGTTTTGGCGGGAATTTTTAAAACTAATCGTAACCAAGCAAGCACTCTCCACCGCGTGGCATCCAAACACGGACGGATCAACAGAGATCCTAAACTCAACACTTGAACAGTTCCTGAGGGCATTCATAAATTATCAACAGGACAACTGGGTAGACCTACTACCTTTTGCAGAGGTGGCCTATAATAACGCGGTACACCAGAGCACTGGCCACACCCCTTTTAAGGTGGTCTATGGAAGGGACTTTGTACCGATACCAGAATTGCCGCAACCTGAAACCCTGCCCTGCTCACCAGACGATTGGGCGGCACAGCTGGCAACAACCTGGCCAATCATCCAAACGGCCCTAGCAGACGCACAAACAACGTACAAAAACTATGCGGACAACCACAGGGCGGAGGCACCGAACTACAAAGTGGGAGATAGGGTCTACCTCTCCACTAAGTTCATAAAGACCTCGCAACCCTCGAAGAAATTGGCACCGAAATTCATCGGACCTTTTAAAATCATACAGGTAATCAACCCAGTTACGTTCAAACTGGAACTGCCTTACAATTTGAGACGGGTCCACCCAGTGTTTCATTGTGCACTACTGAAACCAACGAGCACATCCAAATGGCATACGGAAGAACCTCCACCCCCACCCATAATGATAGACAACCAACAACATTTTGAAGTAAAAGAAATACTGGACTCAAGAAAGCAAAGAGGAACACTACAATACCTCGTGAGATGGAAACATTTCTCACACCCAGAGTGGGTCCAGGCACGACACGTCATGGCTAGACAACTAACAAGACAGTTCCATGAGGCATACCCAGAGAAACCAGCACCATAGAACATCTTTGGGGGGGCAGCATGTCATGACCTCGTTGCAAGGCACAAAGAGCCTCACAACGTGGATCATGATCATTAAGGAAAGGGGGGAAGAAGATAATCCAATCAGGGATTAAAACAAGCACCCAAAGACACCCACACCCATGATCCCATCAACAACTGAAAAGAGAGACGTCAGAGGAGTGAAGATAAGGAGCACATGGTGCCCCGGAGAACACAACCGTTGCAGGGAGACAAAGAGGACACCGGGGAAAACGCCCACGCAGCCATCAAGGATCCCATCAAGAGGGATCGGGGCATTGAGGGGTGGGGAAGCCCGGGGCAATACAGGAGGGTATAAAAGGGGCACCCCCACACTACCTACCCCGTTCCCGTTTTTCGTTCTGTCAGCTATCATTCCAATAAACCAGAAATCCTTAATACCCATTAAGTGAGTCTGTGTCTTATTGCGAAGCGAGGCTGGCCCTGACAAGAAAGCTAATTTATTTTTCATTGATTCTTCATTGACTTTATCACTTTTGATGTTTCTTTTCTATATTTGTCTTCCAATATTATATTTCTGAAGAAAAATGTTTATAATCATTTCCAAGGTATACAGAAACACTGACACAAAGAATTAAAAGCCATTCTTCTTATCATAGCTTTGAACATCATCTTATTGTTCTCTGTATAGGTAGGAAGATATTGCAATAAGTAATTCTTCATCTAAAGGTTTAATCTATCAATTCTAAAATAAAATGCACTATGTAAATTGAATCAAACCAAATCATCAAAATGGGAATCAGGCAACCTTTGGCTGCTGAAAAGGTGAAGGTTCCAAGGTAACTCAAGCCTACCAAAGGGTCACCATGCTTGGGGGATGATCCAGCAAGGGACCTGTCTACCCTGTGCAGCTATTAAAGAGAAGGGGGTCTGAAGGCACAAGAAAGAAGATCCAAGCTTTGCTAGGTGTGAGAAGCTACCAGCTAAATTTTAACTATAGTTCTTGTTTAATTCTTTGGGGCATTTAATAGTTACTACATTTTAGGATGGGCATAATATCATTTTAGCAGAGGTCTTACTATTGCCTGAGATTGCTATCAATCTCAGAATAGTAGAGCGTTTAGGTCAGAAGGACCTGGTTACACTCCATCCTTCTTTGAAGGCAGGCATTGGAGGGAGGCAAAGGAGAGAACTAATGGCCTTTTGGTAACATCAACTGAGATCTGCCTGCTTAAGTACTTGATTGAAAAAGTCAGTTTTTCCAGAAAGCTAACATCTTTCTACGCTTGCTATACTAAGAATAAAGGGAATGGATATGGTTAACAGGAAGGTCTATGCATGTTCCATTTTGTCAGAAAGGAAAGAATCCAAAACTGATGGTTCAGTACACCTAAATTTAGTCAAACATGTTAAGCAGGTTGAAACTAAACTGTACCATTGGTTTCAATGCAATGTTGCAATAGTACTGCTGATTTAATCCATCTGGAACACTTTAAGCAATGTTGCTCCAATCCAGCAGCCGGTTTGTATCACTGGAAAATATTTGTGAGTTGTGTCTTCACTGTATGTAAATTAAATGTGATAGAGGTAACTATTGTACAGAAATCTCTTTGTCCTTGAAATGGGACAATTTATACTTCATTTCTTAACCTTCCCCACTTCCCATTTTCTGTTTAGACTCTTTGGGCCATCAAATGAGAGACTGTACTTGTATAAAATTTTGCCTCATCATTCTGAATGTGATGACTGCCTACTCAGCTTACCATTAAATTTGATTCATACGTGATAAAGTAGAAATTGTTTTAATGGAGTGTAGTGTGCAGTACAGAGAAAAAGTTGCTAATAGATGTTCCCATACTTTCCCCAAGTTAAACAGCCCAATGAACTCAACCCCCTGTCCCTTATTTGGTATGCAGACTCCCTTTTCATGCCAGTCCATTCAGTTCTGTGCAGATGTCTCTGCTGTTTGACCTTGGATGCCAGAGATAGTCCAAACAAGATGCTTTCACACTCCTGGCTTGTCCCCGCTCCCAATTCTACTGACTCACAGGTCTCAACCCATGTAGCTTCCATTCATGCATGCAAGTTGGATCAGATGTTCTGGGAACATTTGGTCTGGGAGCATGTCACTGAAATCTCCACCCTCTCCAAGTGCCTGGGGGCTCTGGGGATCTGGATGGGGAACAACAGGCTTCTACTGAACCCTGGTAAGACAGAGTAGCTGTGGATTGATGGCCCCTCAGTTTCCAGGAAGTTGTCATCTTTGGTTCTGGATAGGGTAGCACTGCCCCATTCAGAACCAGTGTGGAACCTGGGTGTCTTCCTGGACTCACAACCCCTGCTCAAAGAGCAGGTGGAAGTCACAGCCAGGAGGGCCTTTGTACATCTTCAGGTGGTGCGTTAGCTCCACCCATTCCTGGATCGAGATGCCCTCCGAACAGTCACTCATTCCTTTGTCATCTCCCACATAGACTATTGCAATGCACTCTACACGGGGCTACCCTTGAAGAGTATCCAGAAGCTTCAGCTAGTCCAGAATGTGGCTGCACGGACAGTTATTGTTGCTGTAAAATCAGCACATGTGACACCACTGTTATGCGAGCTGCATTGGGTACCGGTTTGCTTCCAGGTCCAATTCAAGGTGTTGGTTGTGTTGAGGTTTTCCTACTAACAGATTAAGACTGCTATATGTGCCTAGTCATTTTGGCCGGGTGAAAAGGTTGCAAGTGATTGTCTCCTCTCACGTGCTTCCTGCAAATCACCTGGGGGAGGGGAGGAATCCTGCCCGGACTTGTTCTTCACTTTTTTTTTTTCTCTCTGCTGGAAATGTAGCTGAGTAAGGCTTGCTCCAAAGGGAGCTAAGTCCTTTAAATGTTTTGCTTTTGTTTTTGCTTTCTGTAAATAAATTATTTTTATAGAAATGCTTGGTGTGTGACTTTTTTGACCTCTCCTGGGCTAAAGGCTTTCCCAGCATCTGCCAACAGGTTGTTACTTTCAAAGCCCTACATGGCATGGGGCCAGGCTATCTGAGGGACCATCTCATCCCCGTAACATCGACTCGCCCCACACGGCCAGGCAGAGAGGGCATGCTATGGACCCCATCAGCAAAGGAATTTCATCTAGCGGGGACCAAGAGGTGGGCCTTCTCAGCATTGGCGCCCGCCCTTTGGAATATCTTGCCCCTGGATTTGAGACGGGTTTCCTCACTCTCGGCCTTCTGAAAAAAAACGAAACACCAAAACAGTAATTGCAGAAAGAACCAGAGCCAGGATAGTCAACATCATGCCCAAAGGTTCATCATAAGTCAGGTAATGTATAAACTTTGGAAGGCATCCATTTCTCTTTTCATTTGGATAGTGATCATCTAGGCATTCAAAACAATCATCCATATCTGGGGGAAGGAAAAGGAAAATACTCCATTCTCTATTTTTACTTCGTCACATTTGTTGACCCTGTCTGATTATTTTAACAGAGATTTATTTAAGAATGCAGACAATTGGTGGATTTTACAAAACAAAATATAAAGGTAATACAAACTAGGCTGTGATCTTGACTGTAACTACGGAGTGCCATTTGAGATAATAGTATTGACGGCAGAGAAAGACAAAATTAAAAAAGGGAAAGCTCGCCTTTTCCTCTTTCCCTTACAACTGAGACACTGTCACTTTGGGATTAAAATATTACAATGGCAACCACCAGAAAAGCAGCGAGGAGGAGAGGATCAATAGAGCAACCTGAAGAGAGAGGACCTAAACCAGATTTACTTCAGAAAATGTTTGAGGAATTGGGCAATAAGTTAGCTGAATCACTTGATACTAAATTGGCGGCTTTGGAAAAAAAAAGCATGAATCAAAGACTTGTAAAGATGAAGGAAGAAGTTAAGAAGATGGAAAAGCTCTGCAAAACAAGTTTCTGGAGATGTAAAACAAATTAATGACAAAGTGGAAATTCTGGAGAGAAAGACAGAAGTAATAGAAAGTTGGAAAGAGAACTTTCCAAGACTTCACTCTATTGGAATTAAGAGAGAAGGGATTTATTAAGGCTATTAAAGCTTTAGCGATTTTTTTGGACTAGGATGAGAATACTGAGGCAAAAATGGATAAATTAAGTAGAATAAATACAAGATTTGTGAGAATAAAAAATATTTCAAGGGATGACTCAATGTACTTTCTCAGGAAGAAAACCAGACATCAAGCAGCATTTTGATACAGGACTGAAGGTAGATAATACATATGCAATTGTCCTTAAAGAAATTCCCATTAGAATTTTGCATGGGAGAAAAGAGTATTCTTTTTGACTAAGAGATTAAAAAAGGAAAAAAAATCCATTTTGATGGGACAAGTTGGATGGTGTGATGTTTACTTTTAAACAGCAGAGGTTTTGACTGAATTCTGTAAAAAAAGTGGGGGAATTTTTCAGAAAAAAATAAAGAGGAATTGGAGGAGATCCATATAGAAGTGTCAGATAAGACTACACAAAAAAATTCAACTGGTGCAACAGGAAACTGAAAGGGATGATTCTGAACTAGGCACTACAGGTACAGTACCAATTTTTCTAAATGTTTGGCTTGATTATGGATTGCAGATGCTTAACATGGAATATAAATGGAGCAAATGCTCCTCAAAGAGAAAAAAAAAAAAACTAGGAAAAAAATAAAACAATTTATAAGTTGCCTACAAGAGGCAATGTTTTCCACAATGTTAGAAAAAAGGTCCTAAAATATTTGATTCATAAACATTTGGGTGAATAATTTATTGTAGCAGGAACAAAAACAAAAGAAAAGGAATTGAGTTGTTTTGTATATAAATCCCCAGAACTTGTGCTGGCTGATGAGCATGGTAGATATGTTGGGGTGGAAGTTAGTTTTCATGGGATTAATACGTTGATATTGGGACAAATTTCTTCAATGGAGGATAGGGTGATTAAGTTAATGGAACTGGTGGAAATGGCTAAACTGAAAGCATTGATAAGAGAAAATACTGTAACTGGGTTTGTTTCTATTTGGAAGCCGCTTTTGGACTATTTGCTTGTAAAGCAAAGAAATGAAGTTCTGATTTTTGGTTCTGATGATGAAATGGTTTGACGTTAGGGGAATAATATTACTAAACATTTAATTAATAGCAAGATATTGACTTTTATATGCTTTTATATCTATGTTGGAGAAGGTGGGAAGTCACCTGTCTTTTTTATTTTTCTATCTATTTTTGCACTGTTTTAGTTTTTCTTGTTTGTTTTTAGAGTTGTATTCTATCTGTTCTATATTCTGTACTTTGTATTTTAATTATATGTTTAAAAATTAATAAAGCTTTATTAAAAAAAAAAAGACTCTGATATTAGGAATGTATGCCCCAAATGAGGACAGCATATTGTTCTATAAAGGACTTATGGAGAGTCTAATAGGTTTCTCTTATGAAAATTGGTGTTTGATGGGAGATTGGAATGCAGCAATCTCACCATAACTGGATAAAACATCTGAGAAGAATATTAAAATCACTCTAGGTAAATTACCAAAAGTCTTATTTGATTTGATGGAAAATTCAGGGCTGATTGATATCTGGAGACAGAAAAAATGGCAGTTGAAGATAGTACACCTACTTTTCTGAAAGAAAAGGACATAGATCCTTTTCAAAATAGGCATGATTTGGATTTCAAAGAATTTGGCTACTAAGGGATCTCTCCATCCATCCATCCATCCATCCATCCATCCATCCATCCAACTGCATAGATCTTGAGACAAAATTATCAGTGAGATAACTGTTTTCAGTAAGATTACTGATATGATCCATCTGAGCTCCAAAATATTCTAAAATTGTAAATTGACCCAAATTGGAACTGGCAAAGTTTTATCCTAAAAGGAGAAATTAATATAAATAAATGTTTCTTTCTTGCATATGGAACTTTTAAAAACCTTTGTATTGATGGAGTATTTTCAGGATTTAACTTCATATGGGTAATTATATACCTTTCTCTTATTATTTCAATGAATAAGATTGGGAAGCTAAGCTGTGAGAAACATAAACATGCTGACATCTGGAATTATTTTGATAACTTAGAATTCCAGGTTGGTAATTATTCCTCCATCCCACCATAATTACAAAATAACCATAATTAATGGTATCTATTCCTGGCCCATGAATGTTCCCTATAGGCAATAGGATAATCTAACAGTTAGCTATACTAACACTTAATGTTCCATACAGAGTTTATTCTAGAGACAGGCAGAGTTACCCCACTGTGATAATTGGAAGTTAATATGGCAGAGTTCTGGCTTTAGATGAGCTGAGTGTTGCCTTTTGAATCAGCAGTATTCAAATGTGAATGAGGGAATAAATAGTTTGGAAGAAGGCAGGAAAAACTTCAAACTAGTTTTTCAAATGTTCTGCTAAATAAAACAAACTGCAGAACTCTTGAGGCAACATGATCAATGACCTATCTCTGTTTGCAGGAAGATTACTGATATGGTCTACCTGAGATTCAAAGTACGCCAAAATTGAAAATTGTCCAAAACTGGAAATGGCATGGAGAAATGGAAATAAATACATAAATAATTATTTTCTTCTTCTTCTTGAGCATGGCTGTCTCAAAAGCCTGTTTTTTTAATTATTATTATTATTTTTTCTTATTGTTTCTCTTCTGGATTTACCTTAATAAGTAAAATTACACATCCAGTGTTCCTCTTGGATTAATAAAGTAAGACTGGAAAGATACCAGCTGAGCTGTGATAGAGATCAACATGTTGACCTCTGAAAACGTAACAGAGTTCTCAGAATTCCAAATTGGTCATTATTCCCCAAACTGACCATAATTATGTAATAGCTATGTTTAATGCCATCTTTTTCTGGGCCATAAGCATTCCCTTGGGACAGGAGGAGAACTCGACAGTTAACTATACTAATACTTCATGTCTCACCAAGCGTTGAAGCTAGAGACAGGTAGAGCTTCACCACTGTGTTCACTGATAGTAAATATTGTACTGTTCTGGCTTTAGAGGAGTTGAGTTTTGCCTTTTGAAGCAGCAGTATTCAAATGTCAATGAGGGAACAGGCACTTTGGAAGAAGGCAGGAAGTCTCCCAGACAAACTGGTGTTATTTGTGGCACTGATGATAGTTACATGGGCTTTGCCTCATGCTGCAAGTAAGGTTTCAACTGCTAAGTGTCCTGTTGGTGAACCTCTTTCTATTCTCCACAAGTATTACCAGCCAGGGGATTTCATCATTGCAGGCATTTTCTCTCAGATCTACATTTTTTCAAGTCCAATCAGATTTCAGAAGCAGCCTTCTGAGGAGAGTTTTGATGACCTTGTGTAAGTACTTTAGGTTTTACATATAAAATTCATGTTATGTTTGATCAGATAAAGTTCTCCAATTATTTATATGATTTGTTGAGGTGACACTTAAATTTACAATTAGGGGGGAAGAGGGGGGGAAGGAAACAGAATATTATAAGGAATCTTTTCAACCTTTCACGCAATTCAAGTCTATGCTTGTGTCTTTATCTGCTGAATTTCATTTCTTAAACTTTGGTGGAGTACTTCCCATGATGATCAGAAATGGAACCATCTCTAGTTGTGTAGAGGTGCAGGAATAGGGGGAATTGCGGGGTGTGTGTGTGTCAAGTATTTAGTCCCCATACTGGTAACAGTAGCTCCACAGCTCATTAAATTAAGTGGATTCAATTGAAGCTTAAAAAAATACAGAAGCTGTAGATTTTGAGAGAGATGATAGGACCATGAAAGTAAGACAGTCATCCACATCCTTTAATCTAATTGAAGAACAAGAACACCATACTGCCCTTCATCACATAAATTTTCTACAAGAAATGAGGTAGATTGTTCCAGTTCTATTGATAAAAGCTTCCAACATTGAAAGACATCAAGGGAGCTCTCTGTCTTCAGCTCAGAATGTTTTCATGTTTAGCAGGTGCCACAGTACTATCCCTAAATGTGGTATATTTTTGACATTTTGGAAAATGAGAGAATGGGAATGAAATATTTTTGAAATCTAGTTTTGTGTATGAAAATATCTTTATAAATTCCAAAACTTGTTCCACGCAATTGATCTGAAGTGCCGTGTTCTCAACTGATCAGCTTTTCTTAGCACTATGTCTAGAGAGGATGATCATTACCATCTAGAAAAAAGACCTAAACTGAAACAATTTATTTCAATATAGGATGTTCACTCAGAATTACCAGCACATCCTGGCCTTGGCATTTGCTGTGAAGGAAATCAATGAGAATACCCACATCTTACCCAATGTCAGTTTGGGCTTCCACATTTTAAATAGCCATTTTTTGGCAAGATGGACCTATCTTGCCTCTTTGGAACTTCTATCCACAAAGGACAAATTCATCCCTAACTACAAATGTGACATTCACAATAACATTGTAGGAGTCATTGGGGAACCAAATTCTCAAGTCTGCCTCCACATGACAAACATCCTGAGCACCTACAAAGTTCCACAGGTAATTTGTATACATGGAGAGATGAGGAGGAGGAACAAGGTTTTTTAAGCATAAGTGTGATTCTCTCCATGAGTGTAGTAAATGGAAATCTCTTTTTTAACCTGTGTGACCCTTTTTCTTTTCTGAAGAACTGACTTGGTGGTTGTTTAATCTGTTTGTACGTGAAGCATCAGAATGATGAATTTATAATAAATGAGCTCATTCTCTATCTACTCATTCATATTCATACACATACTCATCTTATCCCAGAAATATGCATGCTTAAGGGACACTTTGAAAATGATAATACTTCTTGACACAGTAGTATTCAAGAAAGACCTTTGCAGAAGGAACATTTGCTTTTACTTATATTTATAATAGGAAATATATATAAAAGTTCAGCAAAATTCAACAGGAAAAGCAATGGAAAGAAAACCTTTTTCCAGTGCCTTATATTTCAATTAAATCTAGATTATCATGATGTCTCACTTCCTCCCATGTATTTCTACCCTAAGATCATTTACGGGTCATCTCCAATAATAAACGACAACACCAAAGAGGATTTCCTCCACCAGATGTTTCCAGATGGGACCCATCAGTATATGGGGATTCTTGAGTTGCTGCTGCATTTCAAGTGGACCTGGATTGGTGTGGTTTCTTTTGATGATGACAATGGAGAGATATTTAAACAGGATATACTTCCCATATTTTCTCAATGGGGTATCTGTGTGGACTTCTTAGAAATAATGCCCCAAATGTCTTTTTCAGATGATATTGTTGAAACAGCAATGGATTGGTTTGGAACTTCACATATTGTCACAGGAAGTACTGCCAATATTGTTATTATGCAAGGAGAAATACATACTATTAGTGTTTTAAGATTGATTTTCCACTTTGCACAATTTTACAATGTAACAGTTGAGAGCCGAGTGTGGATTATGACCACCCAGATGGACTTTACATCTCCTGGGTTTCAAAGAGATTGGGATATATATTTCCTCCATGGGGCTCTATCATTTGCCATCCATACAAACTATCCTAGAGGATTCCAGGAATTTTTGAAGGAAAGAAATCCTGTTTCAGAATATAGGGATGGCTTTATCAGAATCTTCTGGAAAGATGCATTTAATTGTTATTTCTCAAATTCCACTCTAGAAAAGAGAGATGAGGAGATCTGCACAGGGGAGGAAAAGTTGGAGACTCTACCTGGGACCCTGTTTGACACAAGGATGTCTGGCCACAGTTATAGCATCTACAATGCAGTTTACATTATGGCGTATGCTCTGCATGCCCTACATTCATCCAAGTCAAAAGAGAGAGTGAAGATGAAAGAGATAAGACAAGAAGGACTACATGAACAGCCATGGAAGGTACCATGCATACACATATAAAATGCTTTTACTTTGTTGAGAATAGACATTACACCAGGTGGCCATAGTAGACCATTATGGCCAGTAGTTATCCAATGAGAGTGCCAGGAAGGAGATCTAAGATAGATCTAAAAGAAAACCACCTCTATCTCTTTCTCTCTTTTTTTATTGTTTTTATTGAACTATGATTAACAAAGATTATCAAGTAGCTCAATCAATATAAATCCAAGATACGTAGAGAAATAATACATAGAAAATACAAAAAAAGGTTACTAAAAAGAAAATAAATGGACAGATATTTTATGTGTACAGATTTATCATATATGTAAAATATTATTACCATCTATTGATACTGCAGTAAACCATAAAATCCATCCTAATTTGATAAAATTATGGTCCCTCCCTCTGATGATTCATTATTTTACCTTTGCCTGTGATTTTTTTCTAATGTGGCAATGCAGTAAGCTTAACCCTGGGGAACATTCAAGTCTTTGTTTAGCAATGACAGTTATTTCCCCCAAAAAAATATGCCAAAAGAGTATTTACTGTATGCCCAGCAAAAATGAAAAAAAAAAAAAGTTTTTTTTTTTTTTAACAACCTCTCCAATATTTAGAAGAATAATGTTGATATATATGTGCCAATCTGACTGGAGTCAAGTACCAGTGATGTACAACCTTCCACTGCAGTTCTTGCATTGAAGTTGAGGTGAACCTATCTGGTTTCCATAATATCTGCCAATTTGTCTCCTGAATGGGATTTCCAAGATCAGTATTCCAACCTTCCTATAAACCTTGGGATGGATCTACTATTTCTAATTGCAATAATGATCTAGACATTATTGAGATTGTTACTTTTGGTTGTCCTAAGTAGTAAAGTATTAAATTAACAAAATTGGTTATGTTGATGAAGCTCTACTATCTCTATTGTCCAAAAGAGATTTCAGTTGATACAAAAAAAAAAAAAAAGGGGGGGGGGAACTTGTCACTTATTAGTTGTTCTATCTGATCTTTATTGAGAGGTTCACTATTACTATAAAATTGTTTTAATCTATAGTTTGTATTATCTCAATGGAATTATTTTATCCAAAGCATAATGATTATCCTGATCTATATACTGTATGTTATTAAAGTAGTTAAAGTAGAAGTATCCTTTATCAAAGCTATGTATTTTCTCCTCCAAACTTGAAAGGTCATTTCAAGGAAAACATTTTCAATCTGTTTTATTCTAGAATAATATTTTGGGTGGAAACAACAACAACAACAACAACAACAACATTCATTTATAAAATTATTTGGCTCTCACGTAGTTTCAATTTGGACCCATTGTTTAGCTTTCCATAATGAATGGAATCAGATGCCCTAATTGTGCTGCTTGATTACATATACTCAAATTGGGCATGCCCCAACCTCCCTGTTTCAGAGTTTTATATAAAATCCTTTTATTTGTTCTCATGTTTTTTGCATGAAAGAAAAAGCTTGCTTTCCTTCCTTCCTTCCTTCCTTCCTTCCTTCCTTCCTTCCTTCCTTCCTTCCTTCCTTCCTTCCTTCCTTCCTTCCCTCTTTCTTTCCAATGTCTTAAAACCGGTTGTGGAATTTCCACTGGGGGGCATTGAAATAGAACATTGAGCCATGAACGGATTTTAATTTTTACCATTGGAATCCACCCTAAAATGTGGAAATGTTTTGAAAACCATTTTTCATTTCCCTGCTTAATTTCTCCCATGTTGGTATATGATTATTAATCAAAAATATTAATATTTTAATGATAGTGATGCCTGAATTCTTTAAATATTCATAAACTATTGGAATCCCTAAATCTGTAGAAATTTCTTTTTGAATTTTTGGGGGTGTATGAGAAAAAAAAAAATCAGATGTGATTTGTAAAAATTGACTGATAGTCCTGAAACCTCAACAGATTCCTCTTACTCCTGAATGGGAAGCATTTGAGAGAGTCAGAACCGTGTCATCTGCAAATAGATTTAAAAGATATGCCTTGTCACTCAATTGTATCCTGTAAATCTGATTGTTGGATCTAAGTGCTATTGCCAGCACTTCTATAGCTCAGTTGAATAATAAAGGTGATAAGAAGCAACTCTGCTTGGTAGTTCTTAACACTCTAATAGAATCTGAGTCATAACTGTTAAGTCTTATCTGGCTTTTGGTAGGTCCATAAATATGCTCAATCATATTACAAAAGCCAGTCTGGAATTTAAATGTGTTTAATATTTGTTCTAAAACTTGTAGTTCTAGAAAATCAGTCTTTAAATACATCTAAAGAATATATGGTTAGTGAAAATTGATTATGTTTACTAATTTGCATAATATCTACTAATTTCCCAATAGAGGTAGATATATATCAATTTAGATTAAAACACGATTGATCTAGGTGAATAATTTTACTTGTAATCACTTTTAAATGGTTTGCTAACAATTTAGTATATACTTTGTATTGAGAAAACCATTTCATAATTGATCTGTGGAGTTCCTTATCACGAAGAAAGATTAAGGTTTTTTTTTGCTTTTGTTTTTACATGCATATATTCTGAGTATTTATAAGTACATTTGGAAAGTTAATAGATGGAATATGTAAAATACCAACATTCAATATTTTTATGTCAAACATTTCCTTTTTTTTTTTTTTTCTTTTCCCTCTACACATTTTTGGTCAGTGTATAAATTTAGAGCTTGGGAGGCATTTTTTTTTTTTTCTGTTTTATGACTTAGCTTCTATATTGTTAATACTTTCAACAATATTGTCCTGTAAACTTTGCAGCATCTTAATTTGATGCAAAATGGCATGTTTTTTTTGTGATGGAGCTAGGAGATGAGGGAGTAGGGACAGCATTCTGGGCAGATAAACTTTCCCACAACTTCCATAGCTTAGAGAGTGGGGGCGGGGGGCGCGAGGAAGAAAGTTAGACTAACACCACCCTAGATTCCCAAGAATATTTTTCTCTTTAGCTCAGTTAAGGCACCTTTAGTCTGGCAAGATTCTGTTTAATGGTAGAAACAATAAAATGAACTAGAGTTGCATTTCTGACTCAGCATTGTTTCTTCACCAATTTCCCTTGTCAATTTTAGTGGCATGGTTTCTAACTAAATAAAACAACTTCTGCTACATTAAAGCATCTACTTTCCCAACTGTGTCCCCAAGCATCTTGGTTGGTGTCATCACACTGCCTGAACAGCTCAAGTGTTGTCTCCTCCTTCCCCTTCCCCTTCCCCTTCCCCTTCCCCTTCCCCTTCCCCTTCCCCTTCCCCTCCATCCTCCTCCTCCTGCTCCTCCCCCTCCCCCTCCCCCTCCTGCTCCACATATTGCTTCTCCTTCTCTGAACTGGAATAAATCCACCTGGTCATGTTTACTGTTTTGTCTCTGCAGAATGTTTTTTTTTTTCCTCTAGGTCAGGGGTTCTCAAACTCTTCAGCTCATCATGCAGAGTTTAATTCCAACGTCATGAAGTTTCAGATTGTTCATCAACCCAGAAACATTTATTAGATAAAAATAATTTAATAAATACTACTTTAATAGGGATAGATTGTCATGAAGAAAACGTATCTATGTGGTCACTAGGAGTTGAAAATAACTTGATGGTATATAATCAATCGATCAACTAGGAACAACAACAACAACAACAACAACAACGGATAGTCCCATCAACGATGAGGGTTGATATTGACTACTTTCGGGAACCCTGCAGTAGATAATTACCCACAGATTTCAACAGGACTATTATGATGGGTATCTCATGGCATCATTTTCTCTCCACCTTCTCCCTAATTTAGCTCCACAACTTTATGAGAAGTACTTTCTTTAAAAACAGTGCGGGAGAAAACATTTCCTTTGATGACAAAGGACATATAGTGGCTGGATTTGATATTTTCAACTGGGTGACACACTCAAACAACACATTCACAAAAGTCAAAGTTGGATGGGTAGACCCAACTTCTTACTCTTCCAAATCACTCATCATTAATGAGGATTCCACTGTATGGCCCACAAGATTTAACCAGGTATATATTTTGTATAGATTCATATATATATTTCTTCTATTAAACAGTACAGTCTGTTTCTGCTCTTTAGGTTTTGGGAAGAGTGGTTTGATTTAAATATCTTGCTTGTCCCAATCAGTGTTGACAGGAGGGAAGAGGTTGTACCTGCAGACTCTAAGAGGAGGGATGCCTCAGAGCCCGACACTCTCACCCCTCCTGTTTAACATCTACATGAAACCACTGGGTGAAGTCATGCATCAGTTCAGGGTCCAGCATCCTTTGTATGCTGATGATACCAAATTGTACATCTCAACCCTGTGTTGTGCAGGTGAAGGTGTCTGTTTGCTGCAGGCTGTTTGGCTTTGGATAGGGTGGAAGAGACTGTGGCTTAATCCTGACAGGACTGAGTGGCCATGGCTGTTTGGGCCTCCTGCATTTGGGAGATTTTCACCTTTGCTTTTAGAAGGGGTTGCACCTCCCCATTTGAGACTAGTGTGCAACTCTGGGCCTCCAACTGGTTGAAGAGCAAGTAGCAACTATGGCCACGAGGGCCTTTGCAGAAGTTCACCCTGGGCATCCGTTGCACCCATTTCTCAACTGGGAAGCCCTTCAGATGGCCACTCATGCCCTTGGCACCTCACAATTTGAATACAACAAGGTGCTGTGTGTGGAACTTCCATTGGGCACTAGTGGGTGCTACTTGATATGCCCATCTTTCAGCACTGCTGTATGAGCTGTATTGGCTGCACGTTGACTTCTGCATGCATTTCAAGCTGCTGGAAGTCAGCTATAAAGCCCTTCATGGCATAGGGCCTGGTTACTGGGGGAAACATCTGCCTCCAGGTGCCCATCTGGTACACTTCGGCAGAGTGGGGGCACTTCGAACGACCTCAGTTAAATGGCATCTTGCCGGACCAAAGAAGCACACCTGATGAAGCCCTTGATAAGTGCAGCTCCCATTCTTTAAGTGTTCTGCAAGTTTAATACCTGGCTCTGTTCACTATTTTTCAATGTTAGGTAAAGGTAAAGGTTTCCCTTGACGTAAAGTCCAGTCGTGTCCGACTCTAGGGGGCGGTGCTCATCTCCGTTTCAAAGCCTTGTAGCCGGCGTTGTCATAGACACTTCCGGGTCATGTGGCCAGTATGACTCACGGAACGCCGTTACCTTCCCGCCGAAGCGGTACCAATTAATCTACTCACATTTGCATGTTTTCGAACTGCTTGGTGTGCAGAAGCTGGGACGAGCAACGGGAGCTCACCCCGCCGCGCGGTTTCGAACCGCCGACCTTCCGATCAACAGCTCAGCGGTTTAACCCGCAGCGCCACCGCGTCCCTATATTTTTCAATGTTACTTATGTGGTTTTGTCTGGGTGGTCTTGTTTCTTGAATTGTGTAGTTTTAATTCCTGTAAGCTTCCCAGGGTGCTTGTGGAGCTGGCTGGCCACAAAAGCCAAAGGGGCACATTGGGTTTAGTTTATAGTGTTGAGTCCACAACACAAGCCAGAAGTAATTGATTGATCAATTAAATTAAATTGATTATTTGATCAATTCAATACAATTAATTGATTTTAATTTAATTTAATTAATCATTAATTAATTGATTGCTCATTAATTGACAATCAATTAAAACTGATCAATTTTAAGAAATGCTGCACAGAGCCTGCAATACTTGTGGCAGGATTAATATCTGAAAAAAAAAAGAAAAGAAACAAGTAAGTATACATTTTCCTGTGGATCTTGGATATTTCTGACCTAATGGTAGCATAAGACTAGGGATAATGTGTCCAGAGTTGCAAGGACACTGCCACTCCAGCTAGGGAGACTTCCTGTATTGATGGTAAGGGAGGGACTGACATTGTGTTATAGTGGGTGTCCTTCTGTGCCGAAGAAACTTCCAGCTTACTATGGTATACTATAGTGAGGCAGAGGAATTAAAGGATTCACTGGCAAGAATGTTTGTGTCTACATTTCTTTGTTACACCCACTAAGTAGACCAGACTAGAAAAGCTACTCCAGAGGAAGACTAGAATCCTACTTCATGGAGATAAGCTAGAAGAACAGAACCTTGCAAATCTTATTGTGCTATCCCATCTCTTCTTATATCATCAAGAATCAGGGAGGCCTTTTCCTGAGTTACTTCCAAGTAGGATCTTGCTTCTCAAGGTTAAAGAATATTTCAACCCTTTTTGCTTATGTAATATTCCTGGGTAGTTCTGTCAAAGGCATCTCCCTTGCTTTCTATACTGTTAGTATTTAGATCTGATTCACTACCTCTGTTATACAAAAAAAAAAGTAGCAAATAAAGTATTGGTTAAGTAAAATTCAATTCCTGTTTTCTAGATATATATTGGAAAGCAAAAATAATTCAGAGGAGAAACAGCCTATTATATGTCAGCAAAAAGCACTTCAGACTAAATAAAAAAAAAATCAAGCATAAAAATCTCAAGGTACATAAAACCTTAAGGTTTTCCAATGAGTTAAGAGGAAAAAAAAGGCAATACAGCCATGGAAATATTTTCCGGACTTCTACAATCCAGTGGAAATGAACTTGGTTCTTTTTTATTCCTTAATGTGGACCTTATTTGCAAAGACCAACCTGTCATAGTGTGTCAGCAGCATCAAATTGATTCTTCAATTTGTTCATCTTCATTCAGAAAAGACCCCGTTCCCTGTGTAATGGCAATTGTCACTCAGGTTCAAGTAGAGCCAAAATAGAAGGAAAGCCATATTGCTGCTACGAGTGCCTTCCATGTCCAGAAGGGAAGATCACCAATCAGAAAGGTGAGTTCTGTCACCTTTATGGAATTGACCATTCCATGCAAAACAGGAAGGAAGACTACTCAGGAGAAGGAGTTCTAGTTCTGTACAGAAGGAGAAAAGAAGGTGCTGGTTTAGATGAGAGAAATAAAGCAAAACGCCCCATCCACTTCACAATTACCTTCCCAGGTAATTAGATAATTCTTGAGAAAGAAGGAAGGAGTATTAAGTATGTTCACCACCATGAGTTATTTATAAAAAAAATAAAGGCAGGATAGAAATTAAATAAAGAAAGAAAGAAAGAATTTTGGCCATGACACAGTTAGAGGTTGAAGAAATAAATGTCAATTTGAGTAGAATTCTATGCAGTTCCATTGACCATATTACAGAAGTGGTTTATTAGTGTCTTCAGTCTGCCCTATAGTCTTCCATCCAATCATTAACCAGGGCCTACTGGGCGAAACCTCTGACTTCGGTCAATATTAGTCATGCAGAATCTTCCACAGTGTAATAATCATATTTTCTTTTGCAGATATGGATGATTGTTTGCCATGCCCAGAAGGACAGTATCCAAACAAGGACCATGACTCGTGCCTTCCAAAACATATAGTTTTCCTGTCTTATGAAGACCCCTTAGGGACCAGTTTGGCTACTACAGCAATTGTCCTTGCTTGCATTGCCACTGTGGTGCTTGGGATCTTCATCAAATACCAGGACACTCCCATCGTCAAGGCCAACAACCGGAACATCACCTACCTTCTCCTTGTCTCCCTTGTGCTCTCATTCCTTTGCAGTTTATTGTTCATTGGACAACCTGAAAAGGTGACCTGCCTTTTCCGACAGCCTGCTTTTGGGATTGTCTTCTCAGTGGCCATTTCTTGTGTATTGGCCAAAACCATCATTGTGATTTTAGCTTTCATGGCTTCAATGCCAGGATCCAAGATGAGGAGATGGCTGGGAAAAGGATTAGATAATTATATTGTTGTTTCCTGCTCCCTTATTCAACTCATTGTTTCCATTGTGTGGCTTGCAACCTCTCCCCCATACCCAGATGCTGATACGAACTTAGTGGCAGATGAAATCATCCTGGGATGCAATGAAGGCTCCACTCTCATGTTTTACTGCATCTTGCTGTACCTGCTTTTCCTTGCCATTGTTGGCTTCAGTGTGGCTTTCCAAGCCCGGCATTTACCGGACAGTTTTAACGAGACCAGGTTTATCTCTTTCAGCCTCTTGTGTTTTTGCAGTGTCTGGTTGTCCTTTTTTCCCACATATCTGAGCACCAAGGGGAAATACATGGTGGCTGTGGAGATCTTTTCCATACTATCTTCCAGTGCAGGGTTACTGTGCTGCATCTGTTTTCCCAAATGTTTTATTGTTCTACTGAGGCCTGATCTAAACAGTAAGAGGCAGCTTCTGAAAGACAAGAAAGAAGAAATATAATTCTATGATATTATTTCAGTGGATGATAGAAAGGTGTCCCTTTGTATAAATTGCCTAATTTAGCAACCATTTACAGTTTTGTCAGTTATGAAAAAAGTGACTTTGTGACTAACTTGTAGGTCTGTAAAGCAAGGGATAGCTTAAGTGAGATTGTAAGCACAGTCATTTAGCAATCACTTCACTTAATGACCAAGTTGCTGGACAGATAATTTGAGAGTACGGATTTAGAGACTTTTATAGCAATCATGATCCCTGGACCTATCTTGCTTAACATGGTGTAGACTATAAACTGGTCCTTCAGCACAGAAAGTCTCAGAAGCACTCGTGTATTTTACAAGGTTGTCACATTTAAAATTTTGGCTTTTTCCAGACAACAACCATTTCTCTTGTGTACTGATTTTTAGATTCTAGCTCCTGCTCAGTTTGCCTTGAAATATCCAAGGGGTTCAATGGACCAATAAGTGGGTGCAATAATCATTGACATCAGATCAGCTCTCCTGGTTTTGGGAATATCTACTATCAACTTCATTTATTTTCTTATTTGTCATATTTTCATTACCGCCATCTCCCCCACTTGGGGGACCCTGGGCAGTTCACAATAAAACAGTATAAAATACAATAAAATCAAAATAATAGCAATAAAAATACATATAAAATATAATAAAATCCAAGTGATCGCAGATCTAATTCCACCCAGAGGGGACCGGAACCAGTCCCAGCAGGACTAGGGAAACATCAAGCCCCAAGAGTAGCTCCTCCCCACTCCAGGCATGGTGACAAACCAGGTCTTCAACCATTTCCTGAAGTCCAGAAGAAAGGAGGCCAACCTCACTTACGGGGAAAGGATGTTCCAAAGGGTGGGAGCTGCTGCAGAGAAGGCCCACCTCCTGGACCCCACCAGATGGAATTCTCTTACAGACGGGGTCCGTAGCATGCCCTCTCTGCATGACTGGGTGGGACGGGTTGATGTAAGGGGGATGAGACGGTCCCTTAGGTAACCTGGACCCATGCCATGTAGGGCTTTAAAGGTGATAACCAACACCTTGAATTGGACCCAGAAGCAAACTGCCACCCAATGCAGCTCATGGAGCAAGGGAGTAATATGTGCTGATCTTGAGGCACCAAAAACTGCCCACACGGCTGCATTTTGGACCAGCTGTAGCTTCCGGATACTCTTCAAGGGTAGCCCCATGTAGACCACAATACAGTAGTCTGTATGTGAGGTGACCAGGGCCTGAGTGACCATTTGAAGGGCCTCTCACTCCAGGAAGGGGCGTAGCTGGCACACAACACAAAGTTGCACAAAGGCCCTTCTGGCCACAACTGCCACCTGCTCTTTGAGCAGTAGTCCTAAGTCCAAGAGGACCCTCAAGTTATGTACCAGATCTGTCTGAGGCAGTGCAACCCCATCCAGAACCAAAGATGTCAAATTCCTAGGAGCTGAGGGGCCGTTAACCTACAGCTACTCCGTTTTACCAGGGTTCAGCTGAAGCCTGTTGTTCCCCATCCAGACCCCAACAGCCCCCAGGCACCTGGAAAGGGCAGTCACAGCATCATTACTTCCCCTGGGATGGAGATGTATAATTGAGTATCATCAGCATATTGATGATACCTCATCCATTGGAGATGGATGATCTTACCCAGCAGTTTCATGTAGATGTTAAAAAGGAGAGGAGAGAGTACCGATCCCTGCAGCACCCCACAAAGGAGGGGCCGATCTCTCCTCTCCTATTAACACCAACTGGGACCAGCCCTTGAGGAAGGAGGTGAACCAGCTCAACACTATGCCGCCCACCCCTAACACCCTGAGCCGCTCAAAAAGGATACCATGGTCGATGGTATCGAATGCCACTGAGAGGTCAACAAGAGCAAGGATGGATGCATTGCCTTCATCCTGCTCCTGCCAGAGATCATCCATAAGTGCAACCAATGCTGTTTCTGTCCCATATCTGGGCCTGAAACCTGACTGAAAGAGGTCCTTCACCCTGTTTGGGAAGACCTACTATCAACTTCAAATACAGTAGGGGTGGAGACCTGTATAAAGGCAAACTATGATCTCCTTGGAGATCCTTCTTGGAGTTAAAATCACTGGAAGAAACATTAACAATCTCAGATATGCAGATGATACCACTTTGATGGCTGAAAGCGAAGAGGAACTGAGGAGCCTTATGATGAAGGTGAAAGAAGAAAGTGCAAAAGCTGGCTTGTGGCTAAACTGCAAAAAAAACAAGATTATGGCAACCAGCTTGATTGATAACTGGCAAATAGAGGGAGAAAATGTAGAAGCAGCGAAAGACTTTGTATTTCTAGGTGTGAAGATTACTGCAGATGCTGACTGCAGTCAGGAAATCAGAAGACGTTTAATCCTTGGGAGAAGAGCAATGGCAAATCTCAATAAAATAGTTAAGAGCAGAGACATCACACTGACAACAATGGTCCGCATAGTTAAAGCAATGGTGTTCCCTGTAGGAACATATGGCTGCGAGAGCTGGACCATGAGGAAGGCTGAGAGAAGGAAGATTGATGCTTTTGAACTGTGGTGTTGGAGGAAAATTCTGAGAGTGCCTTGGACTGCAAGAAGATCAAACCAGTCCATACTCCAGGAAATAAAGCCAGACTGCTCACTTGAGGGAATGATATTAAAGGCAAAACTGAAATACTTTGGCCACATAATGAGAAGACAGGGCACCCTGGAGAAGATGCTGATGCTAGGGAGAGTGGAGGGCAAAAGGAAGAGGGGCCAACCAAGGGCAAGGTGGATGGATGATATTCTAGAGGTGACGGACTCGTCCCTGGGGGAGCTGGGGGTGTTGACGACCGACAGGAAGCTCTGGTGTGGGCTGGTCCATGAAGTCACGAAGAGTCGGAAGCGAATAAACGAATAAACAACATGATCTCCTAGTCTCTTTCCACTGCCTTGCAGAACCAGCCCTTTATTCTCCATGAAACATGGAAAGGGAAACAGGGAACTCAATTAGGAAGTCCTGATGCTGATTTTTTTCATTTTAAAATCTTTCTTGGTGATTGCTTCATTTATATGACCAAAGAAATGGTTTTTCAAATGTTCTGCTAAATAAAACAAACTGCAGAACTCTTGAGGCAACATGATCAAAACAGTGTATCTGTTTGCAGGTAGATTACTGATATGGTCCACCTGAGATTCAAAATATGCCAAAATTGAAAATTGTCCAAAACTGGAAATGGCAAGGAGAAATGGAAATAAATACATAAATACATAAATACATAAATACATAAATACATAAATACATAAATACATAAATACATATATATATATATATATATATATATATATATATTCTTCTTGAGCGTGACTGTCTCAAAAGCCTGTTTTTGTATTATTATTATTATTATTATTATTACTTATTATTTCTCTTCTGGCTTTACTTTAATAAGAGAAATTACACATCTGGTGTTCCTCTTGGGTTCATAAACTAAGACTGGAAAGATACCAGCTGAGCTGTGATAAAGATCAACATGTTGACCTCTGAAAATATAATAGAGTTCTCAGAATCCCAAATTGGTCATTATTCCCCAAACTGACCATAATTATGTAATAGCTATGTTTAATGCCATCTTTTTCTGGGCCATAAGCATTCCCTTGGGACAGGAGGAGGACTCGACAGTTAACTATACTAATACTTCATGTCTCACCAAGTGTTGAAGCTAGAGACAGGTAGAGCTTCACCACTGTGTTCACTGATAGTAAATATTGTACTGTTCTGGCTTTAGAGGAGTTGAGTTTTGCCTTTTGAAGCAGCAGTATTCAAATGCCAATGAGGGAACAGGCACTTTGGAAGAAGGCAGGAAGTCTCCCAGACAAACTGGTGTTATTTGTGGCACTGATGATAGTTACAGGGGCTGTTCCTCATGCCTCAGGTAAGGTTTCAACTGCTAAGTGTCCTGTTGGTGAACCTCTTTCTATTCTCCACAAGTATTACCAGCCAGGGGATTTCATCATTGCAGGCATTTTCTCTCAGATCTACATTTTTTCGAGTCCAATCAACTTTCAGAAGCAGCCTTCTGAGGAGAGTTTTGATGACCTTGTGTAAGTACTTTAGGTTTTATTTATAAAATTCATGTCATGTTTGATCAGATACAGTTCTCAGGTTATTCATGCTATTTGTAGAGCTTCAGCTAAAGCTGCAATCTGGGGGGAAATCAAGGGAAGAAACATGAAGGAAAAATGTTTTGAGGAATCTTTCCAACCTTTCAGGCCAATCAAGTATATGCCTCTGTCCTCATTTGCTGACTTTCATTTCTTAAACTTTGCTGGAGTGGTTCCCAAGATGCTCAGAGATGGAAGCATCCATACATGTGTAGGGGCAATTGGGGGGGTGGGTGGACAATTCAGTCCCCATGCTGGTCACAATATCTCCATAATCCATTAATTTCAATGGATTCAATTGAAGCGTAAGAAAATATAGAAGCAGTAGATAATGAGGAAGATAATAGGACCATGAAAGGTAAGACAGACAAACGTTGTATTTAATCTAAGTGCAAGAACACAAAACTGCCCTAAATCACAGGAATTTATATCCTTAAAGTACATGAGATAGGCAGCTATACAAATATTATAACTAAATAAATAACTGAATAAATAAAATAAAAGCTTTCAATAGTGATAGACTCTCTGACCCAGCTGTTAATGTTTTCATGTTTAGGAAAATGCACTGTAATATCCCTAAAGAAAATATGGTATGTTTCAAACTGGTTTCAGGAACGGAGCATGTGCATCTGTAAGACTGACTCCCCTATTTAATATTTTTAAAATCTAGTTTTTATGGGACAATCTCTTCATAATGTCCAAAACTTGTCCCATGAATTTGACTTGAAGTTCCTTGTTTTCAATGTACCAGATTTCTTTAGCACTATGCATAGAGAGAATGAGCATCTAGAAAAAAGACCTGAACTGAAACAATTTATTTCAATATAGGATGTTTACTCATAATTACCAGCACATCCTGGCCTTGGCATTTGCTGTGAAGGAAATCAATGAGAATATCCACATCTTACCCAATGTCAGTTTGGGCTTCCACATTTTAAATAGCCATTTTTTTGCAAGATGGACCTATCTTGCCTCTTTGGAACTTCTATCCACAAAGGACAAATTCATCCCTAACTACAAATGTGACATTCACAGTAACATTGTGGGAGTCATTGGGGGACCAAATTCCCAAGTCTGCCTCCACATGACAAACATCCTGAGCACCTACAAAGTTCCACAGGTAAGTTGTACTCATGGAAAGATGATGAGGAAGAACAAGATTCCTTAAGTTTAAATAAAGTATTCTGTATGGTTGTAAGAAGATAGAAATATCTTTATTAAACTCTGTTACATTTTTTTTTCTGAAGAACCAGCTTGGTGGTTGTTTAATCTATGTTTGTATGTGAAGGGTCAGAATGATAAATTTATACTGAACAAGTTCATTCTCTATCCACCCATACCATCCCTACATCAATGCATCCTCTTATCCCAAGAATTCATTTGATTAACAGTCTTCATTGAAGGACTTTGAAAACTATAGTACGTCTTGACGAACTAGTATTCAAGAATTTTGTTTCCCAGAAGGTATATTTGCTTTTACTCTCCTTTATACTAGGAAATATCTAAAAGTTCAGCAAAATGCAACATAAAAAGCAATGGAGAGAAAGTGTTTTCCCAGTGCATTATCTTTCAGTTGAATCTACCGTAAGATTGATTGTCATGATGTCTCACTTCCTCCCATGTATTTCTACCCTAAGATCATTTATGGATCATCTCCAATAATAAATGACAAAACCAAAGAAGATTTCTTCCACCAGATGTTTCCAGATGGGACCCATCAGTATATGGGGATTCTTGAGTTGCTGCTGCATTTCAAGTGGACCTGGATTGGTGTTGTTGCATATAATGATGACAATGGAGAAATATTTAAGCAGAATATACTTCCCATCTATTCTCAACAGGGTATCTGTGTGGATTTCTTAGAAACAATGCCCAAAATGTCTTTTTCAGGTGATGTTGCTGAAGAAGCAATGACATGGTTTGAAACATCCCATATTGTCACAGGAACTACTGCCAATGCTGTTATTGTACAAGGTGAAATACATACTATTAGTGTCTTAAGATCAATTTTCCACTTTGCCCAATTTTATGATATACCAATTGAGAGCCGAGTGTGGATTATGACAGCCCAGATGGATTTTGCGTCTCCTGGTTTTCTAAGAGATTGGGACATACATTTCCTCCATGGTGCTCTATCATTCGCTATTCACACAAACTATCCTAGAGGATTCCAGACATTTCTGAAGGAAAGAAACCCTATCTCAGAAAACAGAGATGGCTTTATCAGAGTCTTCTGGAAAGATGCATTTAATTGTGACTTCTCAAATTCCACTCTGGATGAGAGAGATGAGTTGATTTGCACAGGGGAGGAAAAGCTGGAGACTCTACCTGGGACCCTGTTTGACATAGGCATGTCCGGCCACAGTTACAGCATCTACAATGCAGTTTACATTATGGCGTACGCTCTGCATGCAATAACTTCATCCAAGTCAAAAGGGAGAGCAAAGATGGGATGGTTAAGACAAAATCGACTGAATGAAGAGCCATGGCAGGTATTTTGCAGGTCAATTTAGAAGAGTTTCAGTCAATATTTCTGTTCCCAGAATAATTTCTCTTTTTTCAACTTGTGGACATTTTTATATTATTGTAAAAATAGAACTTCAGCACATTTTTTTCTTACTGCTAACCTTTGGTACTGTCGCTATTTTATGATTTTTGTTCTACAAAATTTGCATTACTTCAATCTGAGGGAAAAGAGAACATTTTGTTAGTATAGTCTCTGACTTTAAAGAGAACAAAGATGGTGGACAGTGCTAAACAGAGCAACCTCTACCATACCAAATACATCTACTCACCCAAATGTGTCACCCCACCTTGCCTTTTGATATCACCACACTGCCTGAACAGCTCAGAAAAATGTTTTCTCTTTACCCTTCCCCTTCTCATTCTCTCTGTCCTTTTCCTTCTTTGAATTGGAATGAGTGCCATCAGTGTAAATCTACCTCTACCATGTTTAATAGTGACTCTGCAGCAATGTTTTTTTTTTTTTTCCCCCTCTCTCTCTCTAAACAATTACCCACAATTTTCAACCGTGGACTACCTTTTTTGTAGAACATAAAAGGACTATTATGAAGGGTTTCTCATGGCAAGATTTTCTCTTCACCTTCTCCCTAATTTAGTTCCACAGATTTATGAGAAGTACTTTCTTTAAAAATAGTGCTGGAGAAGATATTTCCTTTGATGACAATGGGCATATAGTTTCTGGATTTGATATTTTCAACTGGGTGACACACTCCAATAGCACATTTACAAAAGTCAAAGTGGGATGGGTAGACCCGGACCCTTTCTCTTCTAAATTGCTCAACATTCATGAGGACTCCATTGTATGGCCCACAAGATTTAACCAGGTATATGTCTTGTACAGATCGGGTGATAGTTTAACCTAAACCTCTTCAAAAATTGTTGACTTATAACCTGTTGAAACTGTGTAGCCTTATTCTGATATTGTACTTGTGTTTTTAATTGAAATGTGTTCTTCAGTTTGGTGTTCAATTAGATGACAGTTTATTGATCACCTTGAAAAGGTAATTGGGATCAGATATGGTGAGTACTTGAATGGGTGCCCACTTGAAAACTCCAGGTCTTATTCTAGACTGCAAATTCATAAAAACCTACTAGAAGAAGGCAATGGTAAATCAGTGTTGGGAGGCAGTTGACCTTGATTCAATGCATGGTTTTCCTTTCTAATAGTGTTAGGTGGAATGAGGTCATTACCTTGGATAACTCACCAGCTTATGTGGTGACTTGGACCCAAATATCTGTCTGCTTCTCCCTAACCCTCTGCCTGGTGGAAAATGTGTCATTCTGAGGTTCCCTTAAGCAATTCAATAGAACAGCAAACCAGTGCAAAGATGAGGAACAGCTCTATTTCCATGGCAAGAAAGGCACATTGACAGGTGGTTCTTCCTCCTCTCTCAAATGTCAGGTTTTCTTGCCTTGCCCCAGTATCTCATGATCAGAAAATAAAGGAATGGATGTTAGTTCCAATCCATGCTGCAATCTTTGTCTCTCTTCAGCTTCTGGAGCAATAACTTCAGAAGAAGGGTGTTGTGCTGCCTGGGTCATCCCCCCTTCCTCAATTTCCTACTGGGACAGCTTTGAATATCTCTGGACTATACTTCTGAATTCATTATTGTTTAAAATTGAATAATTTCAATGGCTCCTTAATTCTTGCCGATAGTGAATGTCCAAGAGTACCTACATTCTTTTAGGGCATGACCTGTCACGGTTAATAGATTGACTCCATGTCAATTTAGTCTGGTTAAAAAAAAAAAAAAAGTGGTGGAGAAAGAAGTGTCTCCCATAGGTGAGGTCAGATAATAAATGATACAAGACTTGATTTAGTGTGCGTAATCCAAATGAGAGTGCTTTGGGATTAAAATTTCAGTGGGCCCTTAGTGCAATTAGGATAATAACAATGGTAATAATAATCTAAATTATAGTATATTTTGTGACTAGGTTTCTGAAGTTTAACATAATTAACTACTTTTGCTTCAGAGGGAATCAAATACAAACATAAATGAAATAGCTGCTAGGTGGTCAGTACAATGTGATAATGTTTGTCCTGCTTGGAATTTGGGAATAGATATTTGATTTAAATATCTTGCTGGCCTAAGGAAGGGGGCTTAATTCCCTAACTTTCCAACTATTCAAAGCAAATCAATTTGTCTACAGTGATAGACCAGCAAAAGGGGCTGGGTTACAGTTATTAGAAAGTTATAAGGAAGAAACATAAAACATATATTAGGTAAGATTAGGTAAAAAATATTTTTTTAAAATAGAAAAGGTATTGGTATAAAAGGCATAAATGATCAGAATCCTTAAAAAGTTTAATAAAAGAGCTATATAAAGTGTAAAAGTAAAACACTAAATATATATAAAAGAGACACAGAAGGTATAAAAGAAATCAAATATGAGAATCTAAACAGGAGGGATGGGGACATCGGGGAGCCGAGGGAGCATCTATGGACACAATTTGTGAGAGAGTAGATCTTTATCTAAGATGGCAAACTGGGTGCACACTGAATCGGGTTTAGAGTGCTGAGTCCAAAGCACAACCCAATAATCATGATCCACTGAATGTTGAGCTGGCAACACTGTATGTTGTGCCAGAGTTGATATCTGAAAGCAAGAGGGAAGTATAAAATGGTTCCTTGGCCACAGATATGTCTGTAGTGACGGCAGGATGAGACTTGTGTTAATGTCTCCATAGTATTGACCCAAGAGATGCCCATGCTTAGAAAGAACCAAGCTCATGTGTCCACAGCTGCAAGGCCACTGCCGTTCTAGGCATGGAGTCTTCCTCTATTGATTCACAAGGAGGGCTGAGGGAGGGCCTGACATTGTGTAATAGCAAAGGTCCCTCTGTGCCAAGGGGCTTCCAGCTTACTAAGGTATACTATAGGGAGGCAGAGGACCTAATGGATTCATGGGAACGAATGTTTGGGGAGAGGGCTGGGTCAGTTTGATAGTCTGCATCTCTATCTCAGCCCTACTTGGTAGAACATGCAGAAAAGCTACTCCAGAGGAAGACTGGAATCCTACTTCATGGAGATAAGCTAGAAGAACAGAACCTTGCAAATCGTATTGTGCTCTCCCATCCCTTCTTATATCCCCAAGAATCAGGGAGGCCTTTTCCTGAGTCTCTTCCAAGTAGGATCTTGCTTCTCAAGGTTAAAGAATATTTCAGCCCTCTTGGCTTATGCAATGTTCCTGGGTAGTTCTGTCAAGGGCATCTCCCTTGCTTTCTATACTGTTAGTATTTAGATCTGATCCACTACCTCTCTTATACAAAAAAAAAAAAAAGTAGCAAATGAAGTATTGGTTAAGTAAAACTCAATTCCTGTTTTCTAGATATATATTGGAAAGCAAAAATAATTCAGAGGAGAAACAGCCTATTATATGTCAGCAAAAAGCACTTCAGACTAAATAAAAAAAAATCAAGCATAAAAATCTTAAGGTACATAAAACCTTAAGGTTTTCCAATGAATTAAGATAAAAGATAAAGGCAATAAAGCCATGGAAATATTTTCCAGACTTCTACAATCCAGTGGAAATGAACTTGGTTCTTTTTTATTCCTTAATGTGGACCTTATTTGCAAAGACCAACCTGTCATAGTGTGTCAGCAGCATCAAATTGATTCTTCAATTTGTTCATCTTCATTCAGAAAAGACCCCGTTCCCTGTGTAATGGCAATTGTCACTCAGGTTCAAGTAGAGCCAAAATAGAAGGAAAGCCATATTGCTGCTATGAGTGCCTTCCATGTCCAGAAGGGAAGATCACCAATCAGAAAGGTGAGTTCTGTCACCTTTATGGAATTGACCATTCCATGCAAAACAGGAAGGAAGACTACTCAGGAGAAGGAGTTCTAGTTCTGTACAGAAGGAGAAAAGAAGGTGCTGATTTAGATGAGAGAAATAAAGCAAAATGTCCCTTCCACTTCCTAATTACTTTCCCAGGAACTTGAGAAAGAAGGAACCTTTTCATTTCAGCCACGAAACAGTTAGAGGTCCAACAAATAAATGTCGGTTTGAGTTGAGTGGAATTCTGTGCAGTTCTATTGACTGTATTACAGAAGTGGTTTATTAGTGTCTTCAGTCTGCCCAATAGCTTCATACCACTTGGGCAGTTTTCCATTGAACCATTAACCAGGGCCCACTGGGCTAAACCTCTGACTTTGGTCAATATTAGTCATGTCTTGATTAATGTGGAATCTCTGACAGTGTAATAATCATATTTTCTTTTGTAGATATGGATGATTGTTTGCCATGCCCAGAAGGACAGTATCCAAACAAGGACCATGACTCATGCCTTCCAAAACATATAGTTTTCCTGTCTTATGAAGACCCCTTAGGGACCAGTTTGGCTACTACAGCAATTGTCTTTGCTTGCATTGCCACTGTGGTGCTTGGGATCTTCATCAAATACCAGGACACTCCCATCGTCAAGGCCAACAACCGGAACATCACCTACCTTCTCCTTGTCTCCCTTGTGCTCTCATTCCTTTGCAGTTTATTGTTCATTGGACAACCTGAAAAGGTGACCTGCCTTTTCCGACAGCCTGCTTTTGGGATTGTCTTCTCAGTGGCCATTTCTTGTGTATTGGCCAAAACCATCATTGTGATTTTAGCTTTCATGGCTTCAGTGCCAGGATCCAAGATGAGGAGATGGCTGGGAAAAGGATTAGATAATTATATTGTTGTTTCCTGCTCCCTTATTCAACTCATTGTTTGCATTGTGTGGCTTGTAACCTCTCCCCCATACCCAGATGCTGATATGAACTTAGTGGCAGATGAAATCATCCTGGGATGCAATGAAGGCTCCACTCTCATGTTTTACTGTGTCTTGCTGTACCTGCTTTTCCTTGCCATTGTTGGCTTCAGTGTGGCTTTCCAAGCCCGGCATTTACCGGACAGTTTTAACGAGACCAAGTTTATCTCCTTCAGCCTCTTGTGTTTTTGCAGTGTCTGGTTGTCCTTTTTTCCCACATATCTGAGCACCAAGGGGAAATACATGGTGGCTGTGGAGATCTTTTCTATACTATCTTCTAGTGCAGGGTTATTGGGATGCATCTTTTCTCCAAAATGCTTTGTTATTCTACTAAGGCCTGACCTGAACAATAAGAAACAGTTAATGAGAGGCAAGAAAGTGGAAACATAGTATCATAATACTATGATATTATTTCAGTAAAATATATATCCACTGAATCGGAAACTACAGATAGTTGAGAATTCAGTACCACCTGTAATAGTGGGCCTGCCACGTTATGGCCATTTGTCATTATTCCTCCATGGGTTATCCTGTTTTCCATTTAGCTTCAAGTTGAAATTCAATGTGCTTGTTACCATCTTTAAAGCTATCAAAGACATAGGACTACCTAACTCATAGTAGTATTTAAGTTAAATTAATTACCTAGTATCTTTTCCTACAGAAAACAAGACATATGTGATTATTTAATGAGATTTTTCAATGTGATAGAGTTAGTGCTATAACTTTAACATATCCAGATTTGTAAAATTTTGAGAAACTGTTTTGTGCAGTCCAGAGATTTTATTCGTAGGGTTGGGTTTTTTTTAGAAACATGTTCATCAGACTTCTTTCCTTTCAGAATATACACAGGAACAACACCTACAGCAACAGAATAAGAAGCAATAAGCTTCAATGCAGGGACCCTTTTTTTTGTTGTTATTGTGCTGTTCTAGATGTTCAGTTAGTCTTCATTTCAGTACCTCTTGTTTTTCATTTAGAGGACTGTGTTCTTTCTGAGGAGAAGGTAGAGGACAGGGTGCCTGTTTTGGGAAATGTTTAATAGCAACGCTGACTTCCTCTACTACCTAGGCTGGTCTGTATTATCTGAGCTACTTCTAGCAAGACTTAGATTTGGTTGCCCTGGGTTGACCTTTGCTAGTCTTCCAATTCTACTTCTGTGAATACTTTATTTCGTATTACATATTAATGTTGATCTTCTAGCCTCTGTTCTGTTATTTCCAATTCTGGATATTGTTCTTTCTAGAACTGATGCATTCTTTTCAGATATCCTGTTCTCACTGGACTTGATTGTAACAGCAAAACCTTAGTTCTTTGTTTTTCAATCTTCATATATTTTTGACAGGTAAGCAAGTTTTCTTCCAGTTAGTCCTGCAGCTGCTGGTTCTGGTTACTCAGTGAACAGTCCTGAGTCCTTTAGCCCACTTATCACCAGATATCTAGGAAGTCCAACATTTAGTACAGCCCTTGTTGACCTAGGGGATGAACATTCTGGTATAGGCTTCTGAAAATTACATCTCAGCATGTTGGTTATGGGAGAGGCACTCTTCATCTGGCTCTTTTCCAGTATGTTTGAATCTCTGGCATAGCTCTCATCTTCCTCAGAGCACTCAAGACCCACAACCATGTCATGATAGTGCCTCACTGGGGGAATGTTTTTGTTTTTGTTGTTGTTGTTATTTGCATGCAAAAGTATATATAAGTTCGCCTCTCCAACCAACACACATTAAATGTCATCACAAGTATTCTTTATACATTTATACCATCTCATCCCTATTATATCAACCCGCCCCACATGATCATGCAGAGGGCATGTTATGGACCCCATCCGTAAAATAATTCCATCTAGTGGGGTCCCGGAAGTGTACCTTCTCTGCAGTAGCTCCTGCCCTTTGGAACATCCTTCCCCCAGATGTGAGACAGGCCCCCTTGCCCCTGAACTTTTGAAAAAGATTAAAGACCTGGTTTTGCCAGCAAGCTTGGAACGGGAGGGAGAATAGCCATACCTGGGGATGGCTAGCACCCTAGAATGATTTTTGGTGGACCTATTACACTCACGGACTGATGAGAATTTTCAGCCATCTAGATTCCATCACATTTTATTTCTAGTGTATTTATTGTATTTGTAAATGCTTTTTGTAACTTGATTTTAATTTCATTTTTATTGTAAACCACCAATAGTCCCTACTTGGAAGGGAGATGGGGATGATAAAGTTTGATAAATAAATAAATTTATCTAGATATAATTTGCCATGGACTTTATAGTTGACTTACCTGAAATATACAAATTGCCATGGACTTTATAGTTGACTTACCTGAAAGCAAAAATAAAACCATAATTTGGGTAGTTATAGACATGTTTTCTAAACAAGCTCACTTTATCCCCTGTACTAAAAAAACCCTACAGCTGCCCAACTTGCTAAGCTTTTTCTACAACACGTTTAGAGATTACACAGATGTCCTGAACATGTGATCTCAGATCACGGAATTGAATTTACTTCCAAGTTTTGGAAATCTTTTTTTAAACTTACTTGGAATCAAATAGGCATCAAGTTCATCTAGCCATCCAGAAATGGATGGACCAACTGAACCGGTTAACTCTACTCCCAAGCAATTCCTCCGCTGCTACATTAAGTAACAGCAGGATGATTGGGTTGACCTCCTCCCCTTTGCTGACATCACTTATAATAATGCAGTGCATCAAAGTACCAGTCTCACCCCCTTCCAAGTTGTCACTGGCCAGGATTTCATCCCTATTCCTGAATTGCCTCTCTCTCCACCTGCGAATTGCTCTGCAGCAGACTGGAGCAAAAAAGCTAACTTCTGCCTGGTTGATCATTCAGCAAGCTCTAACTGATGCTAAGGAAACCTATAAAAAAATCACTAACCACAAACTCTCTCCTGAATGGTCTATGAAAACTGGGGACAAAGTTTACCTCTCTACCAAGTTCCTCCATTCCCCTCAACCTTCGAAAAAGTTAGGGCCAAAATTCATTGGTCTTTTTTCTATTACTAAAACCATTAACCCTGTCACTGTAGAACACCAGCTTCCACACAATCTGAGAATTTACCCTGTATTTCATTGCAGCCTTTTGAAACAGCTTCGTGATTCTCCATGGTGGCACCCTACTTCACCCGTTCCACCTCCTATCATGATTGATGGCGAGCAACACTTTGAGGTTCAAGAAATTTTGGATTCTTGAGCACATTGTGATTCCTTACAATATTTAATTTGCTGGAAACATTTTCCTGATAATGAATGTGTTTCTAGTCATCATGTCAATGCACCTGCTTTACTTTAAAAAGTTTCATACTAAATACCCTGACAAACCTACTGCTTAATATTTTTTGCCTCCCTTGTCTCCCCTGAGTCTATCTTTTCATTCTCTATTATTACTTATATGTATAGTTTTCATTTTTCTCAGATGGGCGGTATGTCCTGCTTCCTGATCAAACATTCCCAGAACATCTGATTGGACTCACATGCATGAATGGACTTAACACATGTTGGGACTTGTGGGTCAGTAGAATTGGGAGGGGAACATCCCGGGAGTGTGAAAACATCTTGTTTGGACTATTTCTGGTATCCAAGGTCAAGCTACCAAGCCGTTGGAGACATCTGCATGGAGCTGAGCTGACTGGCATGAAGAGGGGAGGCTGCATGCCTGAGAGAGGGAGGGGGCTTCTACTCATTGGGTTGTTTAGCTTGGGAAAAATGCGGGAACTTTCATTCACAACTTTCTCGCTATTCTGTATGCTACTCTCCATTAAAGAGATTTCTACTATACTCACGTATGATTTGAACTTAATGGCAGACTGAGTAATACAGTCATTACACCAGGGAAGATTGCCAACATGGAAAGTAAGAATATATCCCCCCCCCCCCCCAAAAAAAAAGACTTCCTTATGGCTTACATTTCCTTGAATTGTATAATTATCCACATAAGGTAACTATGACAGGCTTGGAGGGCAGTTGCATCTGTCTATAAATTCTGTTCTTTAAATACACAAATACCCCAAATATTTGTTGGTCCCCATTCCATTCCCTTGAAATGCTAAAAAGAATCTAAGACAAAACCGTACTTCCCTTGCATGCCTCTTTGTCTACTGGTATTTGTATTACAATAAATAGGCCTGATTTTATATGTGAAAGGAACTCATCAACATTGTTATTGGTCTCCTCCTTCCTTAAAAGGTTTTGGTTACACTGAAGTAAGCTGCCAGGTAGGAGATGGACAGTATACATGCATCACAACTGGTTAGGCCCAAATTTGTTTGTACAACTACTCAAATTCACTAGGTATCTTCTTCCAAAACTGGACTAGGTATCTTTCTACTTGCTTCAATTGTCCTATATCCTGTAAGCAGAAAAAATATTTAAGATATTGCTTAATGGCATCTCCCAGCATCCATCACTCAATGGGCTGCTTAAATTTTGACACAGCAAGATCTGGAGTGTAGCAGGTGGTCAATCTATGTCTTATAGTGATACCATAAGGTCTTTTCAATTTCTAATCGTGCCCTAAACATAGAAAATAAATCAAAGAATGGAATGAACTGGAAAATGGATCAAGATGGCTCAGCAGTATTTTGCCACCTATTCCTGACACACTTTGAATTGACCAGATCAATTTTTGCTCATTTAGCAGACTTCATAGGCGATATTTCCCTGGATACTTTTCAGCTCCTTCTGCCTGCCCAAAGATATGTCTTCTGTGCCAAGTTGGGCTTTGGGTACCTTTGAGGAATACTTCAGTTCAACGACTAGCTACTGCCTGAAGCTCTGAATATTTGATCCCATAAATCAAGCCCTGAAGCCAGTAAAGAGATGACCTGATACAAAGCAGTTGACTTCAGACAGCTATATAATATTTCAGTCTTTTATTAGTTCATGATAATACAAAATATAACTACATAACTGTAAAATAAAAATATAAATATAACAAAGGAATAGATCAAAGATATCTTGGGATGGTACCTACCTAAGCTAAACTCCCATTATGTATCAGATGATATAGATAAACTACTCTCCACTCTGCTAATCTGTTAAGTACATGCAAATAAATGAAACATGACACTGTCAGTTATAATGAGACTATACTCTAATCAAAGGTACAGGGTTGATCTGACACACAGGTATAACATCTTCCATCATATGCCATACCAATGGCCAGCTTCACTTGAACAGTGGATACTTACTTGAAAGTCACTTTTCTTAACACTTATTTATTTATTTATTTATTGACATGATTTCCGTACTCATGCATTCTCATCACCCTGCTTGGTGTTTAAGGGGTTTAAAAACAGAATGTTACAATAAGCTATGAATAATAATAAAATAAAAATAAATAAAAATAAAATATCTATAATAAAAGGATGCTATCCTCAGTCCCACAATGGAAAGCCAGAATAGCATCAAAAATCTTTATCCTAGAATATGACCCTATTTCCTCTGTTGATAGCACCCAGAACAGTAACTTTCTTGAGGATCCAACTGGATGATAGACTCCTTTGTGGTAAGGTACTCACTAAGATCATTTCTACTCTTATTTTCTCCTTAGGTGCTTCCTGCTGTTCAGCTCAGGCTTCAGTACAAGAACATACATTTTTGGGGAAAAGATGCAGACCAATAAGCCAGCACTGGAGGCCAGGATGGAAAAGATCTCCACGGCCACCATGTATTTGCCCTTGGTGCTTAAAAAAGTTGGAACAAAGGACACCCAGACACTGCAGAAGACATACATGCTGAAGGTGATAAACTTGGCTTCATTGAAACTGTCAGGCAAGTTCCTGGCCAGGAAGGCCACCATGAAGTTGATGGTAGCCAGAAAGCCCAGAAAGCCCAGGGCACTGTAAAACAGGGTGACCGATCCTTCATTACACTCCAGGATAATTTCTTCCATCAGGGAGTGCATGTCAACATCTGGAAAGGGAGGCGCAATTACCAACCATACACTGTAAATCATGGTTTGAGTAAAGGAGCAGAAAAGGATGATGGAGCTGGCCAGGTGCTTCCCAGACCATTTCCTCATCCCAGCTCCTGGTGTGGTGGCCATGAAAGCCAGGACCACAATGATGGTCTTGGCCAAAACTGAAGAAAGAGCAATTGAGAAGATGATGCCAAAAGCTGTTTGTCGAAGGAGACACATAAATTCTGTGGGTTTCCCAATGAAAAGCAAAGTGTTAAGGAATGAAAGCAAGAGAGAAATGAGGAGAACATAGCTGAGGTTCCAGTTGTTGGCTTTGACAATGGGGGTCTCCTGGTGCTGAATGAAGAGGTGAAGCACCAAAGCTGTCAGGAAAGAAAAGAAAAGGGCAAAACCAACTAAAGTGATTCCCAAAGGCTCTTCAAATGAGAGGAAGCTGAATTCTTTTGGAAGGCACAGATTCTGGTCCTTGTTGGGATGCTGATCATTCGGACATTGAAAACAGTCATCCAAGTCTGTTTTTTTAAAAAAAAAAGGAAGAACAAGCTGTTTAATAGATTATAGCTGTATGTATTACAAGTATATATTAAACTTATGAATGTAAGTTGCAGTCATGAAAAGGGAAACAGACAAAAAAGAGCAATAACGAAGATCACAGGATCACATTTAGAGGAAATTTAATATATCATTAAGCTTGGGTTGTCACCACATATTGCTTTTCTTTCTTCCCTCCATTTCAGTACTTAAAATAGGTTTGTTTATTGTTTTGTTTCTTTGTGTCATTATAAAAAGTTACAATCAATCCAGATTCTACATTTCGTGACACTGTTAACTAATATTTCTGGTTTTTGTTCTGTAATGTTGCTGTTTTGACTACCAAGGTAAGGATAAATAAAGACGCCCCATAATAACCTAAATAATGACAGAGAAGTGAGTTAAACTCCAACCTTAATTCTTTGGGTCTCAATGACTTATGCAAGTATATAAGTTGTCACTTTGTGTCATGACATCATGGTGCCCTTTTTGTCTTTTGCCCTCTCCCACAGGCACTTAGAAGTTCATCAATTGTTTTTCAAACTCCATGATCTCCTGAACTACTCAGTCTTAAATCACACCTTTTAAATAACTTCTCAAGATATTGGGAAAGATATGGAGCAGACAGGCTTTGCATTAATGCATTTTATACAGCAATTCTTACTCTTTAGGTGAGAAATCTTCCCCTCTGGGCATCGATGGCAATTGTAGCAGCAAAACGGTTTCCCTTCAATCTTTGTCCTACTGTATCCACGATTGCAATGGGCATTGCACACAGAAAGAGGGTGTGCCTGTCCAGAAACACAAGAGGAGAATCTTTCATCCTTCCTGAAAAAAAATATTGCAAGTATCTACCTCCAGATTATACCCAGAGTTCTTTTGCAAAAATATTAACAGTGGCCTGGAACAGAACTGTGCAATGAAATAAATTCAAAGAGGTGATGAGCACAGGTGAATGCACACATCACACTTGTCAACAACCCCTTAAGAAGCTGGATATTTGTCCAGAAGTGATTCATTTGATTCAAAGAGGTGCCCAGAGCTGTGACCCCTTTTTATGTGCCCATATTGCTAGGTTGGATCAAAAAAAAAAAAAAAAAAAAGACTACTTTATGGCTTACATTTCACTGAATTGTATAATTATACACATAATGTGACTTTGACAGAGTTGGGGGGTTGCATCTGTCCATTATTTATGTTCTTTAAATACATAAATACCCTAAACATTGTACTGCAGCGAGTCTTCAACAAAGCGGAGGAACCTTGGCAAACATAAGCATGCTATAGGCAGATTGTGTAAATCAAAAATTAAATTAAGAACATGAAAAGGAATTTAAAAAAATGATGGAATGGGAAGAAATGGGACATTTCACATCCGTAAATATGTGATGGGAAAATGATTGAAATATCTTAGTATGAGCTTTACCTGGTTGAAAGTCCTGGGCCATTTGATTGCATCTTCAAAAATGGTGAATACTTTGCCAGGGTCATTCTCTGGTGCCATTCCTCCAACTTTGACTCTAAGAAAGGACTGATTTGGAAATGTGATCCAATTCATAATATCAAATCCTGCTATAAGTTCCCCTTTTGAATTAAAGGACAGCATTTCCCCAACACTGTTGTTAAATGAAACACTTCTCAAGTAGTGGTGAAGCTGCATGAAAATGGGGGCAACAAATCGTCATCCTCATCATCAGCATCCTATTAAATAAATACAGTTACAATCAAATTGACTCTTAAAGTCACTCTTTCTGTAAAATAAATAAGCTGGTATACAGATTTATCCCAGATATTTGGAAAAGGAGGTTTTAATTCATTCTTTCCAGTTTTCCTTTTGTAGATTCTTTTGCTCTTGACATAGGCAATCTTAATTTTCTCTGCAGTGACTGTTGTACTGGAATGTATGAGATTATCTGGGGTTCCGGTGGAGGGAAAATGGCAGAGTTATCAGTCCTACTGAACTCCAGGGTTAGGACTGACAATGCGGCTTTCATTTGGCAGCTCAGGCAGGACCTTAGAACCCCAAAATATTCTCTGGGAAAGGAGAATTCCAGGAATTGCTCCCTGTGCCCCAAGGACAGTGGTTACTTGTGGAAAGATCATGAAACGGTGTTCCAGCGACCAAATGGTGAGTGATTAGCTGAGAGGTGGGATTGACAACTTTTCCAAGCTGTGATGAAGCTGGAAAAATGGACATTAACTCCAACCACCCTACTTCAAAAATCACCTTTTTGCTTCCAAAGTATTGAATTAAAAGGGGCTTTCCCCAGTGCAGAAATACCGATTCTCTTGGTTGCTCTTTTATTATTTTTGGGACTTCTTTCCATATGTTTTAACTGCTTGAAAGGATTATGGTCTGAGCAAGGAAGCTGAAAGTCAAACCTTTTACTAAAACTGTTTTTTTAAGAGAATAAAAGTTGTGAGTATTTTCTATTTTAATTCTTTACGTAAAATATTTTGTCAGATTTGGGACTTGGTTGTTTTTTTTCTTTACTTGCTGTAGGAAAGTATTTGATGTGGTTGTTCTTCTAAGCTGGGGTTGACTACTTTCTCTAAACACTGATAAAGAAGGCTTTTGTTTTGACTGGTGGCTCTGTGACTGGATACTTTGTTTTTGAAAACTTTCTCCCCACCCCCCCTGCAACCACCTTTTATTATGAGTCATTTATCATTATAAATACTACTATTGGTCACTAAGGGAGCCAAAGTATCAGATTTTAAAGCATTGAAGCTTTAAATTAATACATATATACATAAAAGTGGGGGGAGGGAGAATTAGAAATTATGGCCACTAGAAGAGTACAAAGGCGAACCTCTGGCAAATCTGAGGGACCAAACAGCATGTTTGAGAAGTTCATGGCTAAGTGTACACAGCCTGTTATTCAATCTTTTGTGGAACTTGAGAAAAAGGTGGATACATGATTTACTGATTTTGAAAAAAAGACTGGAACAGAAATTAGAGAAAACAGAAGGAGATGTGAAAAAAGTAACCAGCAGAGTTGATGTACTGGAAGGTGAAAGGGAGAATGAGCTTAATAAAATTGCACTACTTGAATTAAGAGATAAAGAGTTCTGCTTAAGGCTTGGGGGGATTCCTGAAGCTAAGGAGGAAAGCCTTAAAGATAAGATTTCAGAAGCTCTGGCAGCTTTAATTAAATGGGAGGATGACAAAATGATGGAAGAAATATAAAAAGTCTTTAGCATTAACTCAAGGTGTGCAACTATAAATAACAAGCTGAGATATGTTCTGGTCCAATTTGTTAGGAGGAAAAGAAAAGAATTGGTCCTATGAGGTCATTTTGATTCTAAACTTAATATTAATAATATGGATATAATTGTATTGAAAGAAATTCCTGTGAGAATTTTAAGAAAGAGAAACGAATATACCTTCTTAATGGATGTTCTGAAAAAGAATTGGATTCCTTTTGTTGGGAATAATTGGAAGGGGTAAGTTTTAATTGCCAACAACAAAAGTTCAGATTAACTTCAGTCCATAAAAGCCAAAGATTTTCTTGTCAAGCATGGAACTAAGTTGCAGTAGGATGCAACTGAAAAGTTTGCATCTGGAACTAAACAACTGGATTCCACAATGCAAGATGAAGAGATGGGTGCTACATCCAAAGACTTTGGTGGGTTGTTTCCAAAAATGGCCTTGAACTGTCTTACATGGAATATAAATGGGGCAAATGCCCCTCAAAAAAGAAGAACAATTTTCATTATTTGAAAACATTGAAACATGATGTGATATGTCTATAACTCATATAAGGAAAAAAAGATATAAAATATTTCATACATACAAATTTGGGAGAATAATTTATTTCAGCAGGTTTGGGGAAAATTAATGGCCTTGTATTATATGTTAAACCACATTTGAAATCACATTTATTATTAGCTGATGAGCATGGTAGATATGTAGCAGTCAAAGTGGAACCTTATGGACTTAAATCTATTATTATCTTAAATCAACTATATATATATATATATGTACCAACTGAAGATAAAAGTAAATTTTCCACAAAACTTTTGAATGAATTGTCATCTTTTTCATATCAAAGTTGGTGTTTAATGGAGGACTGGAATGGAGTTTTTTTTCCCGTTGATTGATAGAACTTCTGAGAAACAAATTAAAATTAAGCAAGGGAAATTACCAAAATCTTTTTTTAATCTGATGGACAATTTGGCATTGGTGGGCTCTTGGACTGACAAATGATTGCACTTTTTATTCTGAGAGACAAAAATATTTTCCAAGAATTGATATGATATGGATTTCAAGGGGCTTGGTGAATAAAGTTTCTAAAGTGGATATTTTACCAGACTTTTTCTGATCATAATCCTGTAAGTATGACAATAAAGAAAACATTTAGGGCATATAGATGGAGACTGAATGAATTGATTTTACAAAAAGAAAAGTTTGTGAAGGATTGTAAAGGATTGTAAGAGGAAATTAAATGAGTTTTTGATATTAACTTGGACAATGAAATAGACCTAAAAACTGTTTGGGATACTAGTAAAATGGTTATGAGGGGGCATTTGATCTACCATAACAGTAGTCTTAAGTAAAAATCTCAACAAAAGTTACAAACAATTTTGGATCAGTTTATGCTGAAAGAAATTGAGTAACAGAAAAAAACCGACAGACAACAATATTGTGTACCAACTTAAGTTACTACATCAGCAGTTGTCAATGTTGACTGTGAAAGAAATATAAACAAAGTTGAAATATGCTAAACAGAGACATTTTGAATTTGCTAATAAACCAGGAAAATGACTAGCATATAAATTGAGGAAAGAAAGAGAAAAGAAAATGATATTAAAGTTTCAAGAAGGAAATGTGGAATTATTAGACAATAAGATGATTAAGATGATTAAGAAAGCATTTTATAGTTTTTTTCTCTAACGTGTGTGTGTGTGTGTGTGTATGTATGTGTGTGTGTGTGTGTGTGTGTGTATGCGTGTATGTGTATGTATATATATATATATATGCGTGTATGTGTATGTATGTATGTTTGTGTGCGTGCGTGTGTGTGTGTGTGTGTATATAACCAGTCTTACTGGAGAAGGTGGACAAATATTTGAATAAATAAGATTTACCAAAACTTTCACAGACACAGAAAACAATATTGAATAATCCTATAACTACTTTTGAAAACCACTTTTTTTATGCCTTAAGCATGAAAGCCTGCTGGGTGTCCTTGGGTCAGTCACTTTCTCTCAGCCCAACTCAGTGCAATGTAGACTAGCCTTCTCGTGCTGCACCCTGGGGAATGTGACTTGTCATGGCTAAATAGTCTATACATCTGGCTGCTGGACCTCACAAGGATTTCCCTGCAAGAAAAGCAGCATGAACACTGAACTGCTATGCCATACAAAACAAAACAAAACAAAACAAAACAAAACAAAACAAAACAAAACAAAACAAAACAAAACAAAACAAAACAAAACAAAACAAAACAAAACAAAACAAAACAAAACAAAACAAAACAAAAACAAACTACTTTTGAAATAGTTGAAGCCATAAAAAGAAATAAATTGGGAAAAGCACCAGGTCCCAATGGTTTCTCCGCAAAGGATCGTTACCTTGTTGTGGTGCTGGAGCTTGAGCACCTCAATGATGCCATGAGCTAAACCGTGAAGGGCCACCCAAGACGGGAAGGTCATGACAGAGAGGTCAGACTAAATGCGATCCCTGGGGAAGGTAATGGCAACCCACCCCAGTATTCTTGCCGTGAAAACTAAATGGATCAGTACAACCAGAGATATGTCGGTATACCATCGGAAGATGAGACCCCCAGGTCGGAAGATGGTCAAAATGCTACTGGGGAGGAACAGAGGATGAGCTCAACTAGCCCCAGTTGTGATGACGCAGCTAGCTCAAAGCCGAAAGGACGGTTAGCGGCCGACGGTGCTGGTGGTGAACGGCGAATCCGATGTTCTAAGGATCAACACACCATTGGAACCTGGAATGTAAGATCTATGAGCCAGGGCAAATTGGATGTAGTTATTGGTGAGATGTCAAGATTAAAGATAGACATTCTGGGCGTCAGTGAACTGAAATGGACTGGAATGGGCCACTTCACATCAAATGACCACCAGATCTACTACTGTGGACAAGAGGACCACAGAAGAAATGGAGTAGCCTTCATAATTAATAGTAAAGTGGCTAAAGCAGTGCTTGGATACAACCCCAAAAACGACAGAATGATCTCAATTCGAATTCAGGGCAAGCCATCTAACATCACAGTGATCCAAATATACGCCCCAACCACAAATGCTGAAGAAGCTGAAGTAGAGCAGTTCTATGAGGATCTGCAGCACCTACTGGACAACACGCCTAAAAGAGATGTTATTTTCATCACAGGAGACTGGAATGCTAAGGTGGGCAGTCAAATGACACCTCGAATTACAGGTAAGTATGGCCTGGGAGAACAAAACGAAGCAGGACATAGGCTGATAGAATTTTGCCAAGACAATTCACTCTGCATAACAAACACTCTCTTCCAACAACCTAAGAGACGGCTTTACACATGGACTTCACCAGATGGACAACACCGAAATCAGATTGATTACATCCTTTGCAGCCAAAGGTGGCGGACATCTGTACAGTCGGTAAAAACAAGGCCTGGAGCTGACTGTAGTTCAGACCATGAACTTCTTCTTGCACAATTTAGGATCAGACTAAAGAGATTAGGGAAGACCCACAGATCAGCTAGATATGAGCTCACGAATATTCCTCAGGAATATGCAGTGGAGGTGAAGAATAGATTTAAGGGACTGGACTTAGTAGATAGGGTCCCGGAAGAACTCTGGACAGAAGTTGGCAGCATTGTTCAGGAGGCGGCAACAAAATACATCCCAAAGAAAGAGAAAACCAAGAAGGCAAAATGGCTGTCTGCTGAGACACTAGAAGTAGCCCAAGAAAGAAGGAAAGCAAAAGGCAACAGCGATAGGGGGAGATATGCCCAATTAAATGCAAAATTCCAGAGGTTAGCCAGAAGAGATAAGGAATTATTTTTAAACAAGCAATGCGCGGAAGTGGAAGAAGACAATAGAATAGGAAGGACAAGAGACCTCTTCCAGAAAATTAGAAACATTGGAGGTAAATTCCAGGCAAAAATGGGTATGATCAAAAACAAAGATGGCAAGGACCTAACAGAAGAAGAAGAGATCAAGAAAAGGTGGCAAGAATATACAGAAGACCTGTATAGGAAGGATAACAATATTGGGGATAGCTTTGACGGTGTGGTCAGTGAGCTAGAGCCAGACATCCTGAAGAGTGAGGTTGAGTGGGCCTTAAGAAGCATTGCTAATAACAAGGCAACAGGAGAAGACGGCATCCCAGCTGAACTGTTCAAAATCTTGCAAGATGATGCTGTCAAGGTAATGCATGCTATATGCCAGCAAATTTGGAAAACACAAGAATGGCCATCAGATTGGAAAAAATCAACTTATATCCCCATACCAAAAAAGGGAAACACTAAAGAATGTTCAAACTATCGAACAGTGGCACTCATTTCACATGCCAGTAAGGTAATGCTCAAGATCCTGCAAGGTAGACTTCAGCAGTTCATGGAGCGAGAATTGCCAGATGTACAGGCTGGGTTTAGAAAAGGCAGAGGAACTAGAGACCAAATTGCCAATATCCGCTGGATAATGGAAAAAGCCAGGGAGTTTCAGAAAAACATCTATTTCTGTTTTATTGACTATTCTAAAGCCTTTGACTGTGTGGACCATAACAAACTGTGGCAAGTTCTTAGTGGTATGGGGATACCAAGTCATCTTGTATGCCTCCTGAAGAATCTGTATAACGACCAAGTAGCAACAGTAAGAACAGACCACGGAACAACGGACTGGTTTAAGATTGGGAAAGGAGTACGGCAGGGCTGTATACTCTCACCCTACCTATTCAACTTGTATGCAGAACACATCATGCGACAAGCTGGTCTTGAGGAATCCAAGGCTGGAGTTAAAATCTCTGGAAGAAACATTAACAATCTCAGATATGCAGATGATACCACTTTGATGGCTGAAAGTGAAGAGGAACTGAGGAGCCTTATGATGAAGGTGAAAGAAGAAAGTGCAAAAGCTGGCTTGCAGCTAAACCTCAAAAAAACCAAGATTATGGCAACCAGCTTGATTGATAACTGGCAAATAGAGGGAGAAAATGTAGAAGCAGTGAAAGACTTTGTATTCCTAGGTGCAAAGATTACTGCAGATGCTGACTGCAGTCAGGAAATCAGAAGACGCTTAATCCTTGGGAGAAGAGCAATGACAAATCTCGATAAAATAGTTAAGAGCAGAGACATCACACTGACAACAAAGGCCCGCATAGTTAAAGCAATGGTGTTCCCTGTAGTAACATATGGCTGCGAGAGCTGGACCATAAGGAAGGCTGAGCGAAGGAAGATCGATGCTTTTGAACTGTGGTGTTGGAGGAAAATTCTGAGAGTGCCTTGGACTGCAAGAAGATCAAACCAGTCCATCCTCCAGGAAATAAAGCCAGACTGCTCACTTGAGGGAATGATATTAAAGGCAAAACTGAAATACTTTGGCCACATAATGAGAAGACAGGACACCCTGGAGAAGATGCTGATGCTAGGGAGAGTGGAAGGCAAAAGGAAGAGGGGCCGACCAAGGGCAAGATGGATGGATGATATTCTAGAGGTGATGGACTCGTCCCTGGGGGAGCTGGGGATGTTGACGACCGACAGGAAGCTCTGGCGTGGGCTGGTCCATGAAGTCACGAAGAGTCGGAAGCGACTAAACGAATAAACAACAACAACCAATGGTTTACTGGCATTATTGAAGATGAGATTCTTCAACCTTTTAAAAGATTGATGAACTCTGTTCTGTTAGGCTCCGCAATGCCAGATTCATGGAAAGAACCTAACATTGCACTTTTACCCTCTTTAATTAAGAATTACAGTCTAATTTCATTGTTGAATAATGATTATAAAACATTTTCTTCAATACTCGCTGAAAACATGAAGAAAATTCTACACAAATTTATTCATCACAACCAATGTGGGTTCCTACCCAAAAGAAAGCTGAAAGATAAATTAAGAATTGTTTTTGACATTATAGAATACTTACAATATTGTAATGAATATCAAGCGGCATTTATTTTCCTAGACCCGGAGAAAGCTTTTGACAATTTGAACTGGAGTTTCACATTTAAACTCTTGGAAAATATGGACTTTGGAGAGTATTTTTTTCAGGGAATTAAGTCACTCTACACACCTCAAAAGGCAAGCATCATTTTGAATGATGAGTCAGTGAAATCCCTCACTGTCATATACAAAAAGAGACAAGACAAGGATGTCCTTTGTTGCCTTTGCTCTTTATTTTGGTTTTGGATGTTTTTAATAGAGATGTTAAAAGAGACAAACAAATAAAGGGATTAAAGACTAAAAAAGAGGCCTTTAAACTGACAATTTTACTGGCTTTCACTGACAATTTAGTTTTGATACTACAAAACCTACTGGATACTGTGGAACATCTGATGAGGAAACTGAGAGAATTTGGGTCATTGGAAGGACTTAAAGTAAATAAACAAAAAACAAAGATGTTGACTAAAAATATATATTTGGCAAAACAATGCCTCCATAAACTATTTCAGAGTAATAGATGGGTGCATTTGTGTCTAAAATTATTTTTGCAAGTACTCCTAGATCAGGAACTGTTGAATGACATAAATTATTATACATTATTGAGGGACTATTTATTTCTTTAAAAAATTAGACAAGATAGGGAGCAGGTATGCAAGCTTAAGTTGGCCAAGTTGTATCAATCTTTTAAAGATGGACAAGGATCGTCATATTACTTACAATCTCCTACATCCCATTCCCTGAGACAAGCTTTCACAGAACTTCATTTTCAAACAATGCCAGCAGCCTATTTGGATGGAAGATAAAAGGACTACTAACTACATATGGTTTATGCATTTGTAATAACTCACAGGTGAAAGATTTGAGGCATTGCTTATTACTTTGCAAATTATATCAGGAATCTAGATCTAGATTCATCATCCTTTGTTAAACCAACTGAATCATTCTAGTTTAGAAGGAAAAACAAAAACAAAACTATTTTCTGTGATGTTGATGAACATGTAACAAAACATGTTGCATTGTTTGCAATGGCCACAAGGAAGATATAAAAGCAGATGTTGACAAATAGTGCTGTTAATACTAGAAGGGATGTATTTAACTGATGAGAGCCACATTGGTGTAGTGCTTAAAGGCATCAGTTTAGAAACTGGAAGACCATGAGTTCTAGTCCCAACTTAGCCACAAAGCCAGCTGGGTGGCCTTGGGCCAGTCACCTTCTCCCAGCCCTAGGAAGGAGGTAATGGCAAACCATTTCTGAAAAACCTTGCAAAGAAAACTGCAGGGACTTGTCCAGGCAGTCTCTAAGAATTGGACACAATTAAACTTCTGGTTGCAAATAAATTATACCATAGTTTGTTAGCAGTGAGTAACTTTATGCAAGGCTTCCCTGTTGATTTATCTTGCCAGATCATGAAATGAAAGAATAATAATAATAAACTTTAATAGGACAAACATAGAAGGAACTAGCTTATTGTGATCATTATCTTAGTTCCAGTTATCAGGAATGGCCAATCAGCTTGAACACCTTTTAAGGAAATGCTATGAACTGGATAAAAATGGCAGCCATGACAAAGCTGTTGTTTGAATGTCTAAAATTCTGCAGGAATGTCAGAATTTCAACCACTGGGTACCCTTGCCTGAAGCCTCCAGAATTGTGTGTACATGAAGGCATACGTATTATTCATCTCAAGAAATTACCTGCCAAGGTTGTTGATTGAGAAGCTGCTGTCTCTGCTTATCTTGTCTTGTTCTTTTTTTCACTGCAGATGACTCCATGACATGCAAAGCTTCTGCCACTACATGGACAGCATTATAGATACTGTAGCTGTGGCTGGTCATGCTGATTTCAAAAATAGACCCAGGAAGATGCTCCAGGTTCTCCTCTCCAGTGCAGAGTTCTTCTGCCATTGTTTCTCCAGTAGCGTTGGAGAAAGAACACTGAAATGCCTCTTTCCAGAAATCCCTGGCAAAACCATCTTCCTCTTTATTTGTGAGCTTCCTGTGCTGAAGGAACTCATGGAATCCCAGCACTTCCTCACTGTGAACTGCAAAGGAGAATGCACCATGCATGAAGTCAATGGACCAGCCTCGTTGAAAAGACATTGATGTGAAATCCATCTGTGCTACAAAAATCCACACTTTGGGTTTAATTGGGATCTCCTCAAATTCAGACATATGCAGCATTACCCTTAAAACCACAATTGTTTGAATTTCACCATATACAACTACGGTATTAGAAGTCCCTTCCATAATGATTCTAGTAGTTTGCACACCTTCCATGACCATTTCAGAGATTTCAGTTGAAAATTTCAGTTCTGGAAATTTTTTTATAAAAGCAAAGCAGATACCTCCCTGGGCAAACATGGGAAGCTGATTTTCTGCAAATCTCTCCCCACTGTCATCATTAATGAAAATCACTCCAATCCATGTCCACTGGAAATAGAGCAGTAGCTGGAGAATCCCCTTATATTGTTGGCTGATATCTGGAAATATCTGGTGAAGGAAAACTCTTTGGTATATGTCACTCATCCCTGGTGAGGACCCATATGCCAACTGAAGAAGATAATAAAAAGTCAAGAAGGATATGTATCTGAGATATTTTCTGAATACAATTAATATGAGTACTTTAACCATTTCCAAATTTTTAGGCAGATTCCCAAGCATTAACAGTTTTTCAGTGTAGACTTCATTCAAATTCAGTGATAATTTGGTTTGTGAGTGTAATGGCCATGGATTTACCTACCCAGAAATAAACAGAAGACATTTTTTCTCAGTAGGTGATCAATAACACAAACCCAAAGTATGTCTCTCTGTGTGTATTACACACACACACACACACACACACACACACATATTCATACACACAATAAAAAGTAAGCAGTAAGCAGTAAGCAATAATTATTTTGGCTCATAAACCAGTATCAACAGGAGAGAGAGAGAGAGAGAGCACTTTCCCTTGAACAAGTTTTGCTCTTGAAACAGGACCTGTCCCTTTAAGTTCATCCTATCTCCCTAATGGAATCGAAGTCATATCTCAAAAGTATTGCTTGCTTGACAGTATTGCATGAAGTCAACTCACCTGTGGAATCTTGTAGATGGACAAAATGGTTGTCATGAAGAGAGACACATCAGCATTTGGTCCCCCAATAACTGCTGCTACATTAGTTTGCACATCACACTTGTAGTTAGGGATAAGCTTGTCCCGTGTGGAGAGAAGTTCCACTGAGGCACAGTAAGTCCACTTGGGGTGGAAATTGCTGTTCAACACATGGAACCCCAGCGTGGCATTAGGTAAGATCCTTGGACTGTCATTGATGGTCTCTACAGCAAATTGCAAGGCTAGCATATGCTGGTAGTTCTGGGTAATTACACTGCAGTGAGAAGATCGCCTTATTAGTAATTAGATCTTGCATTCTGAAGAAATCACTAGCTCTTGATAGAACAAATTTCTTAGAACTTTTCTCTTCCAATATATAAACATTTAACGATAATACGAGATGGTAGTTATCTGGACGAATTTTTATTTCTGTGTTTATGTCAGATATTCAGTATGTTCCTTATTATTTCATGGTCTCTTATAGATTATTTGTTTCTGCTTTTGTCAACCTAAATATATTTATTCAAAGTCTCTGGAAAAGTTGCCCCTTCTGTAGATGTAACCAAGCCATAACTCTGTAAGATTCATAATAAGCAGCTAGATTTGTAGTTCTTAGAAGTGCCAATACAGCTGGTTTATCTGAATCCTGTAGGATCTTGAATTTAATTGTGCTCTTTTATTAGACCATATGTAGTTCATTACCTCTTTATACCAATCACTTAATACCTTGTTATTAAAATGCATCGGAAAAGAAAATTGAGTGTTCGTGAAATGTTAATTCTGATCACAGCAATTCTTCCTAGCTGAGAAAATTCAGTTTTTTTTCCCCCAATCCAGAGAAATCTGCTGTGATGTTCTCAGTAACAATATGCCTTCATTTCTTTCTGGGTAACACTTCTGAGAGTGATCACCTGTTCCTGATTCTTTCAATGTTCATGCCTGTTTAGTTATCACTTCAATGAAACTTCCATGTTTTGTATCAGACTGAATATCTGGATATTAAAGCAACTAATTTTTACTTCCCTGATGGAGGAGAATGAACATTACCAACTGATTGAACCTGCCCTTCTGTAAGAAGTCTTCTAAGCAAATACTCATAGATGAACCCCTTTGAAAAAGCTCTGAGTTCAAAAGAGCCAGGAAATTTGAAAACATGAAAGGATAGAAATCTGGTTCAAACGAGATGCTTGGAATCAAAAATCATCATCATCATCATCATCATCATCATCATCATCATCATCATCATCATCATCAGTTCATCAGTATGAGATAAATCCCCACTGCTAAATACTCTGTCAAAGCTATTAACATCTTCCAAGTCAGTATAAACATTTGCTAAACCATAATGGATAGATATAATCTACACTTATTTCAATGAATGCATATATAAACATTTCCCGCTGGAAACAACAACAACAACAACAACAACAACAACAATAATAATTGATGAAATCTCTGTCTCAGTGAATCTTCTCCCATAATTTACTCTGAGCTTCTCGAAATGTTCTGAATGAACAATGTTCAGTCCAGTTCCTGGCAAAACTTGGATTCAATGGGAGCAGGGAGTAGTTGCTCCATCATTTCTATGAAATGTTCCTTTAATTTACCTGGCATAAAAAGAAGAAGGGGAATATGGTATATATTTGCTCCCCATACTATATGTTTCAATAAGTCTCCAAGTCTCAATACAGTTTAGTTAGAATTTTTATGTCTTGCCACTGGGCATACAATGACAGACAATGATGAACTGATGGTCCCCAATAATTCAGAGAGACTAACATCACTTGAGCAATAGACAGGGGCTTGCCAGGAGAAGTAACGTAGTTGCAAATCAAAGAAAAACATGAAAGGCCTTACATGATATTGTCAAACACCTCAAAAGAGGGATTTCTTTGAAAGGTTGCTGGAATGGAGAATAGATAGATCTGAGAGAGAATGGCACCAATGATAAAGTCACCAGAATGGTAATGCTTGTGAAGAATAGAAAGCGGGAGACTTGTAGGGCATTTCACAGGAGGACTGTCACACACTTCTTCAAACACCAGGATCACCAGTATTGATGCCACAGACATCACCATCTTGAATGAAAACCTTTCATCAAGATTTCCTGTCCCATATACTACCTATCTTGTTGAGTTGGACATGTTGGCTTGAATACACACTTATTGGAAGTCTGGCCTTAGTAATAAATATAATCAAAGAGATAAAATGTTGTATTAATAACATGTATTAGTCTTGGTTCAGTGTTCTGCTATCAAGTATTTGGATTCACTAGGGAGTTGTAGAAGTAATTATGCTTGAGTTGAAAATTATAGCAAAGAGAAACTCCAGTGTAATGTTGTTGGTCTATGATCTCAAAAGAAAAAAGAAAAGAAAATATGATGTATCAGATCTCTTCAGCTGACTCTCATAATCTTCTACCACCAGTTTTATAACTATCTTTAACAAGACATGGAAAGCTTAAAAAAAAAAAGGTTAACATCAAAGAAGGTGTTAAGGTCTGTAAGATGTGAAGTTTGCACAATGTTCAAAGTGGGCCAGAGTATGGGAAAGAGAAAGAAACAAACCTGTTGGTAGCTACAACTAACATCTGCATTATGAGAAATGATTGAATTTCATGCAAGTTCAGAATATCTGCATATTCCTCATTGATCGTGAAATTGGGTGGCAACCTTCCCACTGCATAAACAGGCAGTTAGGAAGACAATGAAGGAATCCTCATTGTAACAAAGAGATAAATGGTGTGCTAAAGTAATTGTATCCAATTGCCAAGATTTTTGCAAACTGACCAATTTTCCCTTTTCAGTACTGACTGATAATGTGCCATCGAGTCATCAAGTCATGTGGAGCAAAGGCCTGAAATTCACACCGTATTACAACTTGAAAGAGAATTTTTATAAGATAATCTATTTTTGGTACTTAACTCCTGATAAATTGTTGAAGTTGTATTAGGGAATGTCAAATATATGTTGGGAATATTCTCAAGGCGAAGGTTCTTTTTACTGTCATTGGTGGACTTGTAAGAAAGCTAAGAACTATTGGGACCAGATATGGAACTTAATTCAAAGGATTCTTAAGGGGAATGTACTACTGAAGCCAGAAGTTTCCCTTTTAGGCCTGATGGATAAACAGTTTGAAAGAAAATTTGGGACTTTGTTGTTATATATGATAAAAGCAGCAAGACTTTTGTATCCAACAAGTTGGAAGGACTTCTCCTACTGTGGAGGTGTGGATAACAAAATTATTGGAATCAACAGAGATGGCAAAACTGACTACATTGATTGAAGGAAATAATTTGTTTAACTTGGTTCCTATTTGGAAACCACTTTTGGACTTTTTGCTTGAAACTGAAAAAAATGAAGTTTTGATGTTGGGATCTGACAATTAGGACTGTATAAGAATACAGAAATAATCTTTACCTGTCCAAAATGTACAATGGGGTATCAAACGTTTGTTGGAAATGTTTACAGGGTGAAGGAACTTTCTATAATTTATGGTGGACTTGTGGAAAAGCTAAGAAATTCTGGAATCAAATATGTATTATTATTCAAAAGGTTCTCAAAGTGGACTTACAGTTGAAACTGGAGCTCTTTCTGTTGGGTTTGATGGACCAACAGCTTGAGAAGCAAAATGAACTCTGTTTTTGTATATGATAACAGCAGCAAAACTCTTATATGCTCAAAGATGGAAGGATGCACAAATTCCCTCAATGGAGGACTGGATGATTAAATTGATGGAACTGGTGCGAATTGCTAAACTGTCAGCATTGATAAGAGAAAATACAGTAACTGGATTTGTTTCTATTTGGAAGCCACTTTTGGACTATATTCTTGTAGCCAAAGAAAAATAAAGTTTTGGATTTTGATGATTAAATGGTTTGATTTTAGAGATTAATGTCACTAAATATTTATTTAATGGCAAGATATTAACTTTTATGTGCTTTTATATCTGTGTTGGAGAAGGTCGGAAGTCTCCTGTCTTATGTTTTTGTGTCTATTTTTGTACTGTTTTGTTTTGCCTTGTTTTTTTCAACTTGTATTCTATCTGTTCTATATTCTGCAATATAATTTTATTTTGAAAATTAATAAAGTTTTATAACTAAAGGAAATAATCTGTAACTTAGTTAAAAAGATAGTAAGAAGTTAGTGTGCTTTCATGTTTTTATCTGTAATGAAGATGGTCAGTCTGAAGCTTTTTTTTTCTATGTATCTTTCTTTTTATTTCTGTACTTTTAAGTTAGTTCTTCTTTCATTTCTTCTTTCTTCAATCTCTTTCTATCTTTATATGCTTTACCTTTTTTTTTTTTTGAAATTTAATAAAGTTCTTATTAAAAAAAAAACTAGACAAGACTTTAGTGAGAGAACACCTAGCTGCTTTGAAAGTCATTGAGGTGCCGGGAGTCTTGCATTTCTCTATTTCTCTAGTTCTTTTAACAGTTCCCAAATACAGTGAAAAAAATATTCCTTTTTTTTTTCCTTTTCCCTGATATTTAGGTCCATTATGTATTTCATTTGTTTTATTGTATCATTCTGTTCTGGTGGTGACATCATCATAATCATGATTAGCACTGTTAAGTATTTATTAACATTTTTTTTTTACATTGCCTAAGCTTCCTTCTTTAGGTCTTTAAAACTTCCTTATTGATAACTTTGAATGGGGAATGAAGGTTATCACTTTGTGCTTACAATCTATGACTGGAATGTTGAGGTTTTCCTACTAACAATTAAGACTGCTATTGTACCTAATCATTTTGGCCCGGTGAAGAGGTTGTATTTGATTGTCTCCTCGCACGTGCTTCATGCAAATTGCCTGGGGGAGGAAACCTGCCCGGACTTGTTTCTTACTTCCTCTTTTTTCTCTCTGCCGGCATGTAGCAAGCCATGAGAGCTAAGTCCTTTAAATATGTTTTGCTTTTTGTTTTGCTTTCTGTAAATAAATTATTTTTATAGAAATGCTTGGTGTGTGACTTTTCTGATCTCTCCTGGGCTAAAGGCTTTCCCAGCATTCTGCCAACATGGAATACACCTTCCTTATTTGAGCTCTTGTGCTAGAGAGGTAGAGCTGTTCTGTCATCCTCTCATACTATAAGTTCCATGGCTCCACCATCCCAGTGAGGGGACTATTCATGGGGCCTTGAACTACCACTTGGTGATCAAATAATACTTAAAACCATTGGGTAGTAACTGATACATCTCTCTTCACTTGACTTTTTTCCAAATTTCGGTCAACCACTTTATGAGAAGCATCTCATTCAATAACACTTCTGAGCAAAAAAAAATGTATTTCGACCAAAAGGGAGAATTAGAGACTGGATTTGATATTATCAATGGGATCATAAGTTCAAATCTTTTCTAAAAGTCAGAGTTGGAAGGATAAACCCCATGGATTCCCAAGAAGTAATGTTCACCATTGATGAGAATGCAATTATATGGCCAAGAAGGTTTAACCAGGTATGGCCCAGTTACATTTTGGCTTGTGGATAGACACCATTTCACCATTCTATGAACTCTCTTAGATCCAACCCACCCAGCATTTATGTTCACATACCCAGTACTTCACATACTCCGAGATCCCTAAAGATCTTCCAGGCCATCTGGGTAACCATTCCCTTGGGTTCTGTAAAGTACAGTATATCTATAAATGGAAGGATGGGGACATTTATGAGAGAGTACCTAAGCCTGTTTCTAGATGACCAAATGGGTGGGGGAAAGATTTGCCATGTCCATCAGCTTGGGCTGCTCTTTAATAGAAGGCACTATTTGGGCTATATAGCTGACAACCTCTCCCCCAATCCCAGATACTGACATGAATTCAATGGCAGAAAAAATCCTTTTGGAGTGTAACGAAGTATCTAACTTCAAGTTCTATTGTGTCTTGGGCTTCATGGGCTTCCTTGCCATTCTCAGCTTCACAGTGGCTTTCCTAGCCAGGAAATTGCCTGATGCTTTCAATGAAGCCAATCATCCTTTCAGCTTTGGCATCACCTACTCACTTTGCATGCTTCTTTGCCCTATTGGTATCTGTACTAGAATAAAATATGTGTGTTTTTATAAGTGAAGAAACCCACCAAAAACTTGCTTTATTTGCCTCATCATTCCCGTAAATGGTTGTGGTCACACTGAACAAAGCTGCTTTCTAGGAGATGGATACATATATCAAAACTGGTTAGGCCCAAATCTGTCTTTGTACCAGTACTCAAATTCATGAGGCATCTACTGCCAGAACTGGACTAGATATTTTTCTACTTGTTTCAATTCTCCCATGTCATCTAAGCAGCAGAGTTCTTTAACATATTGCTGAACTACATCTCTCAGAATACATCACCAGATGGGCTGCTGAAATTTTGACTTTCAAAAGTCAAACATCACAAGGGTAGCATGTGGTCAATTTATGTCTTACAGTGATACTCTAAGATCTTTTCACTCTCTAATCATGACATAAAAATAGGAAATAAATCAAAGAAATGGACTGGCCTGGAAATGGATCAAGATGGCACAGCAGTATTTCTCCATCCTTTCTCCACCCACCTTGAATTGACCAGGTCACATTTGCTCATTCAGCAGACTTCATATGAGATATTTTCCTTGGATCCATCAAAGCTTTTCTATTTCCACAAAGCTATGTCTTTTGTGTCAAGTTGGGCTTTTTTGTACCTTTGAGGGATGCTTCAGATCAACAAATAGCTCCTGCCTGGTGGTCTAATTCTTTGATTCTATGAAACAAGCCCTGAAGCCAGTAAAATAAGAACCTGCCCCAAAGCAGATTACTTTAAAGTGCTATAAAATATTTCAATCCACTCACAGATTTGATAGTCTTCCCCTCACTTTTGAGTAGAATTTCACACCATATCTAGATCTTGCTGGAAGAGTGTTGAATAGTGTCATGAGATATCTGATGTTGACATAAATAACTAGCCAATGAATTTGACCAACTCATTAAATTTTCTACCTAGTATATAGGTACTAATATTGTAGTATTAGCACTTCTAGGTGAAATGCTACCTATTCAGGAGCATAGAAAAAAAGAAGGCAGATGAAGTGGCTACTTTGGAGTCGACCGAAAAAAGG